>NC_135502.1:29868202-30088202 GCF_052857255.1 Amblyomma americanum
GCTTAGCATACAGAAGTCGTGGATCCAAGGACCTCCTTCTTTCGCTTCGTGAGCTGCACGATTCCACCTCTCTCTCCTTGCAAGTGCGAAGGGCGAGCTTGGGAACGGGAAGCCATTAGACAGGTGGCTCTTGCCTGCGATCGAGAGCGAGGTTGCGTACGCAAACCTAGCCGTGTGCGTTGCCAGAGCCGATTATGGATGTCGTTGTATTAGCTGGTGCCGATCGGTGCCCCGCTACACGAACAAAAGCCGAGCCTAAGTGGCGCATTCGCGGTAGTTGCGACCTTATGATGCCACTTGCCATGCCTCTCTGTGTATACTACACTTTTTACAGAACGTTGAATTCAACACTGCCGCTGCTGTTTGTGCCATTTACTACATCGGGTGTTTCAGCTAAGATGTTCAGCAATTTTCCAAAATACGCAATTTGAGTTAGAAGAACGCTTTTTTTTCGGCATAGCATTGTCAGCGGTGTATAGCGCGTCAGAACGCAGCTATAGGGCGTGCTAACTAGTAGGCTGGTTGACTAATATTGAGTGGTGAAGTTTTTACTATTAATGTTAGTCTCCTTACTTAATGAGAGGCGTGTAGCTCACTTTAAATATTATCCATATCAATTTTTAGAATTTTAAAAACTCAGTAACACTCGGCCCAACAAATTATTCCTACATCGCTCCAAAATGCATGGGCTTTCGAAAAGCTTGCAGGCAAAACGACCCCTCTATTGCACGTAACTCTTAGAAGTAGCCAGAGTTTGTTGGGCCACATCGCCAAGGGTAACTGCGTTTTTGGAATTCTAAAAGCTGATATGGGCATTACTTGCGGTGGCTTACACGCCTCTCGATAAATAACGAGACTAATAGTAATAGTTAAAAAGTTAACTATTCAATATTATTTAAACATCCTGCTGTTAGCACGCCTTAGCTGTATTCTGATCCGCTACAGCGCTGACAATGCTATGCTGAAAAAAAAGCGCTCTTCTAAATCAAACAGCCTATTTTTTTTTTCTTAATTCCAGAATATCTTAGGTGAAAAACCCGTATAACGCACCGCCTGTGTGCTACCATTTATGCTTTGCGTATACCTTTCTCTTCTGCGCGCCTTGCTTTTCTGCGCTGTTCGAGTTGCGTCTTACCCCTTCTCTCTTCCTACATCCTTCCTCATCCGTCTCCTTTTGCAGAAGGCAGCCAATGTGCCTCATCAAGTTGCAGTTGCCGGCCTGTTTTTTTTTCTTCTATCTTCGTGTCACCAAAGCAAATACGGACACTATCACGTGCCATTGATTTCCAAGCCTAGCTCGCCATGCTCTGCAGCTGCGGACATAGACCGCCGTTGTCCACGATTGCGGACAAGTCGCAGGCGTGTAACTTACAAGCTGCACACACGGGGAGCTCGCTGTGAGCGTGTCGTGCGTTTAAGGGCACTCCTGATAGGAATCTCTCTCGCGAAACGAGATCGCCCATCCCATCAAAGGGTGCCGACGCCGCAAGCGGGGCCGCGAGAGTCCCGCTTGCGTGAGCGCCAAAGGCGAGACGAAGTAGGGTGCCTTTCATACTCTAAAGATTCGCTCGACCTGGACAAGACAGCGATGCGTAATGGAGAGAAGGTTTGGTTTATGGGGGTTTAACGTCCCAAAGCGACTCAGGCTATGAGGGACGCCGTAGTGAAGGGCTCCGGAAATTTCGACCACCTGGGCTTCTTTAACGTGCACTGACATCGCAAAGTACACGGGCCTCTAGAATTTCGCCTCCATCGAAATTCGACCGCCGCGGCCGGGAGTAATGGAGAGAAGGGTGTAGCTTGCTAGCAAGCTCCGAACAGCTCCAAGGCTTCACGACTCGCGGACACATGCTAGCCGGCGTGAACAAACCTACTGGGGAGTGGTTACGACAGTGCGTAATTTCTGTGTAAAGTTGATTATATCTGGAAAGTGACATTAAATGGAGTGAAATGTAGATGAGGAGACACTTTATAACCTTCTTGACTGCTCCCCCCGTCCTTCCCTGCTCCACCTCCTTTTCTTTTTTCGCAGTAGCTCTGCCCGAATGCTTCTTGCGTTGTGACTTCAGTTGCCTTCTTAGCACGGCACATTCTTTTCTTAACAGAGGTACCTGTACTCCATGGAATGCTCTACGGTACCATTTTCGTACAAAACAGATATTCATTTTCTGTTCACACTTTTTTCTTATGTGCGTTGCCGTCTCTTCTGTCGGGAACAGCCGTTCTGAGACATGTCTCATGTCGACTGTTCGTGTCGCTTGTTCGATAATATATTTCGCTCGATTCCTAGCGCTGCGTAGGCTAACGGAATACTACGCAGCATACTAAGTAACTTCGACGCAGACGCATGCACAGTTGGGCGCACGGCGACATTGTTCCCTGTATTATATCTCACCGCGTGTTGTCCACCGGTCGCAGTGCTGCGGAATTCTCGAGAGCTAGCATTGCAAGAGTGCATAGTTTTTCGTTGCAGAGAAGTAGAGGACACGGGCCGGGAATAAATGTTTACGCACTCGTTAACAAACACAACCAGCAAGTTACAGTGGAATCTAGTTATTATAAATGGAATAATCGCTTAATTCGAACTTCCGGTTTATTCGAACTGGCGCATTCTTTGGTCCCGTCAACGGCACGGGCATTAAAAAGGCTCCCTCTAAATTCCATCTTCGCAAAATACGAAACAAGCTTTCGAATCATTATGAGTGGACTCTAAATGGAAGCCGTGTAGCCAGGCTAGCGCGGTGCTTCGTCATCGACGCATGAGGGGAGAACCGTGACGGCATTGCGGAAGGTCCGCGGCCTCGGCAGGCTTCGTCTAGAAGAGAGAGCTTTCCCGTTCCCTCACGTCGGCGACCGCTCGCGGACCAGCGCTGAATGCCGCCCCCCATCGGGCTAACGGCGATGACTGCGGCCGCGAAGCCGTGAGAACTGGCTTCGAGGCGCGCGGGCTTCCTCCCCGTAGTATACTTGTGTGCAGATTCGCTAATGAGCTGGAAAGAGAAAGGGGAAAGAGGGACGCAGGCTCCTCCGTGGCTTTCGTGGCCGCTGAAGGGCCGGCCGTAGGAAACGACCTGCCCGCTGCAACACCGTTGCTCCGCAGCTTCGCTTTGGCTTCCTCTCTGCCTTCCAGCGCGGTCCCGGGGCGGAGGACTGGGCTTCGTGCCGACTGGCGGCCGATCGGCATTCTTTTGTTCCGTGGCTGGGGCTGCGCGTGACGGAAGGCTGTGCCGTTTGTTTCTTGCGCAAGGTTGGGGCGTGCCTGCCGATCCGATTGAAGGCGCTCGATGGCCGCATAAACGGTTTCTAAGAACGGTTCCTATTCGTGACAGAACGGAAAAAAAAGAGAAGAGAAGGTTCGTTTATATGACGGTGTGCGAGATGTACTGGGACAGCTAAGTGAGTGGTTGTGCGGTCGATGAAAAAACTGGGCAAAGCAATTGCCGGGGCAATGAGCGTGCAGTGTGCATTCGCAGGCGCTTGATATTACAGGTTTCGATTCCACAGAGGTGGGTAGTTTGAACGCACTATTCTCGAAGGACTTTACGCCGACGCAGTCTCTTGTTACGCGAAACTTATTTTCAGGTTGTTGGGCCCTTAACGGCTCCATTTTTACTGTGCTCAGATTTCTGAGCACTTGCTATTTATTGTGCACCAGTGGCCGCGCTGATAACTGTGCAATCTGAGGTCACGTGGTCTGAGTGGTCCTTAGTGCACTCGTAGAAACTGGATAAGCTGTCTAAGGGAAGGGTTTACTGCTATCGCTTATATTTCCTGTCGCGGAAGACAGCGAACAACCAAAAGCACGGCAGTCGCAATGGCATCATCGTGAACACAGCAGCGAGAGGTGACAGATATAATGACTACGTCTTTTCACGGAATATATTTAGTGATGATACGTACTTATGTATACATCATCGATGTGTACATTCTCCACAGCAATGGTGGCGTTGTGGTTTGGACATCCGCTTTGTATCACATCCGGACTGAAGGAGAGCGCGCGTGGGCCACCGCCATTTTTAGATCGCCCGTGCTCGTATGCAAGAGATCGGGCGTTGCATCACCAGTGCCTTCGAGTGCCTTGTATGGTTTTCCTGCATGGTATGGTCTTCCTGTATGGGTACAAGCTTTCCCTTCTCCTGGCGTTCCGCCTCCCTGGGCTAAAATGCTTGGGAATATGTGTCTTTGAGCCATCTTTGTGCAGACCGAAAACGTCTTCCATGGCGCTCTTCGGCTTAGCTGTCTCTGCGCCGTTGAAATCGAACTCACCGTAATCCACCCTTAATCTCCATTTCTCCATTATGCATTCATGACTGTTAAGTGTGTGCATGAGGAATAAGTCGGTGACATTACTCGAGGTGCGCCATCGGATGGGAATGATGCTTAATCTCCATTTCTCCATTATGCATTCATGACTGTTAAGTGTGTGCATGAGGAATAAGTCGGTGACATTACTCGAGATGCGCCATCGGATGGGAATGATGCTTAATCTCCATTTCTCCATTATGCATTCATGACTGTTAAGTGTGTGCATGAGGAATAAGTCGGTGACATTACTCGAGATGCGCCATCGGATGGGAATGATGCTGTGGGTGATGACGACGTGTTTCGTCCTCAAGCAGACTGTATATCGTCTTCTGAGCACGAAAACTATCAACAATTTGCTCATTATAACATAATTAATGGTGCGTACATGCAAGGAGACGCACATATTGCGCCGTCAGAGGCATACCTGCGCCAGAGTTTGTGTTGTGGAGACCACGATAAACATTAACATTTTCATTTTTTTTTCGACCTTGAAGCAGTTCCTTTCTTGTTTTGTATCTGATACTGTTTTTGATTATTTCCGCACTTGCGATGATTTGGAAATGATTTAATTGTGCACGTAAATTTAAATGTGAAAAAGAAAACGAGTTCATTATTGCGGTAGGTATCTGAGAAAACGGCGAAAAAATACGTCGCATGCGTGTTCTCAAATGCAGTGATTAGCCAGCAATGAAAAAAAAAAACATTAAACGTTACGATAAAATATATTTTTATTTGAATTTCTCTTCTGCAGAGGAAACAGGCCTCGTTAGCATAAGAACGTGCTCAGGTACAGACCAAACGGATGCATGTCGGTGCCGCCTCGTACTAGCGTGCTCACTTTTTTCGTTCATACGTGCCTCGAAAAAAAAAAAATTCGACCGCTCAGCCCATTAGAATACATCCGTGCGCGGATGTACTTACGGTTGGTTTTATCGGTTGCCGATACAAACACAGTATTTATCCTGCTCCGACTACCGCTTAATATCCGGACCTCTAGCCTCTGCAGGATGAATCCTGCGACAATCATTGTGGAGAAGCAGCCTGTGCAGGCATGGGAAGAGGGGGAGGGAAGATGGGCCTGGAAAGTGGGGCAAGTTTGCCGCCCATTAAGCGGTATAATCTCGCAAGCAAAGAGCTCGTCCCCGCACCGGGTCATTCCGGTGACGGGGCGTAGACGTAGCCGTTCATCTTCCCCCGTTCAGGACCGCGTGTAGTACACACACCTCTTCATGCTCGATCTACCGAATAACAAACCCCAAGAGCGGAACTCGCTGCCGTTCGCGCAGGCCGGCTGTGTTTAGACCCGCCCGCAAGCTGTTGTTCGGTGCGAGACCTCAGTGCGCGCGTTGCCGCCGCTGGGCTGCAGTGGCGCCTCTCGCCTCTTTCCCCCCTCTCCACCTGCTCCTCGTTGGGCCTGTCCGGAACGAGCCACTTTTCGTTATTTGCCGCCGTCCCGCCATCACTGGGGAAACGGCCGACGTACGTGCGCGTCTGATGGGCTTCATTATTTCGAAAGGCCCGTCGACGACGGCTGGCGCTGTGTGACGCTACTGGTCTCCTCCCTCTGCGGTGCACCCTTTCTACATTCTTTCTTTTCTATCTCTCTCTCTTTCATGGGTGTAGGCGTGCGCGTCCGTGCCTTCACGCGCTTTCGGCGATGAGAGCCGAGGAGAGGGAGCAGGAACGGCGAGACGAGGGCGATGCGAAGACCGAGATTATAGGGAAAGAGTGAAATTTGTAGAGTTGTAAAGAACTTACTAGTCGCTTCTGGAAGGTGAGAAATGTGACGACGGCTACTGTATACTGCGAAAAAGAGTGAGGAGGAAATGGGGATTGAACGGGGCTAACTTGTTAAACGGAAGCTGGAACGAATTGAAAGCTGCAGTGACGTGGGCAAACAAAGAAACGAAGGTTCGCGCGGGCATGGTCCGTGCGTGACAGAGGGAGAGAGAGAGAGAGAAAGAGAGAGATAAAAAGAAAGAAAGTGAGGGCGTCGGCCACGCAGTGCGTAGAACACGGAGGAGAGGACGGGCGAAAATCGACGAGAAATCGAGGCACACTGCGGAAAATGAGGCTCGCTGAAAGACTGATTGCAGCGTGCGTGCGTGTCGGCTTAACGGCACAGTGGTGCGAGATGGGTCGTGGAGGGGGAGAGAAGGACGGGAGAGGAGGAGGAGGAGGCGCGGAATGTTTATGGACGACACGGGTCCGCGTGGGGGACGCTGGCGCGCCAACGGCTCAGCCGCATTACATTTGTTTTGCGGCGCCGTTGGCGCTGTCCCGAGGTGTCGGTGGTCGCTATTTAACGAGCGTGACGGGCCGTTATTGGAATGACCCAGCGCTCCGCTGTCCGGCTGGCCGTTTTGAGGCGAATCCGCTTGCTTGCTTGCTTGCTTGCATGGCGTATGACCGTCGGTCACGCCCCTGCTCCGGACCAGCTATTTCGAGGGCGCACCCGTGGACTGCGGTGTGGCGTCCCTCCATTTGTTGACCATCGCATGCAAATTACGGAGAGAGCATGCGGGACTGCAAGTTGGTGCGTGCATCCAAAGCAGTGAAAGAAGAACGCTACGCGTCAGTTATATTTAGATTCTGTTCGTTCGATTCTATTCCTCCGTTATCGTCTGCCGCGCCGGCTGGTTGATCCCGTTGGTAACGGGACGTCAGGGTGGCCAAGTGAATGGCAGAGCTCCATAAAGAATAAAATTTTATTTGCATTGCTACATTATCTCGGCCCTGGTCGCTTATGCCGCCTGTGAGGGGAGGAGAGGAACTCCACTGTAGCCAGAATTTATGTTCAAGTGGTGAGGGGAGTCCGCTGGGGCTAGTTAGAATATCGCTGAGTCAAATTGAACCAAACACTCCGATGGAAAGGAGGAGATCGGGGCAACTAGTGAGATCGTATGGCAGCGTTACATCTGTAGAAATGTGTGTTGTGCTTCTCCTGACTGCTTCGCTGCAGTGAGTGACGGCCGTTTACCAAATTCACCTCCGAGGAAACATTTTAAGCGGGGACTTAATGGTAAAACCCGCGCTGAAATTTGCTGTCAAATTAATAATAATAATAATAATAATAATAATAATAATAATAATAATAATAATAATAATAATAATAATAATAATAATAATAATAATAATAATAATAATCCCGTTTTTTTTTAATCTCTGCACTAAGCCTCGAACATTTAGGAAAATGATTCGCTTAAAGTAATACAAGAAATGCAATGCGCATTTTCGTCATTTACAATGCAGGAGAAGGTTTCGCTGCGGCAACCATCTCCTGCAAGAGCACGCGTGTGATTTCACGATAAGAGACAGTGGTGTGTTAAGGCACCCGTTCGAGCTTTCAGCTTGGCCACCGTGGCCACCCCTGGTCACGTGGTTGGTCACGTGACCATCCACGTGGTGCGGAGCAGCTGCTGCGGCCGGCGGCGCTCATGCACCGTTTCAAGTGGGACGAAGAAGGAACGCTCAGCGAAACGGAGCGGCGAAAGACTGACTTTGCAATTCGACTGAGTGAGTTCCACTCGGCCAGATGTAGCTGTCGCGTCACTCCAGGTTCAACCAGAGCTAAACCACAGCCATTTTTACTGGATAATTCAAAAGCACTTCTATACTACGATTAAGGTACAAGATTTCATTAAATATTGAGAGTAATTTCTGGATTTTACATTACCGAATATACGTGTAAGTCGTGCGTACTTTCCTAGAGCCCTTTACTTCCCGAAGGAAATAAGGTAACCTTCACAACAACATCAAACAATAAGATATATATATATATATATATATATATATATATATATATATATATATATATATATATATATATATATATATATATATATATATATATATATATATATATATATATATATATATATATATAGCAGACTCTTGAACATTTCAGAATGCTCTGGCTGTCGCTCTGAAGCATTGTGCTTTGGGTGTTTGTTTTCTGTTGGGCGCCAGTGGTACAGTACATATGTAACGCTGTTTAAACCATGCTAAACAGATAGGATGCCAATAACGCTGAATCATAATTAGTGTATCGCATAATTAGCATAAATTGACCGAGGCTGTGGCCTGGTCGTTTGAGTATCCGCCTCGCACGCGGGAGGTGCGGGGTTCGATCCCTAGTGCCGCCGGGTACCCGCCGGTTAAACAATGGGTACAAGCTTTCCGCTGCCTCGTGCTCGACTCCTTTAGGGTGAAATGCTTGGGAAATGGGGTTTTGGACCCCACCTTGAGTAGAAGAAAATAACCTTGTGCCATGGCGCTCTTTGGTCACAGATAAAAATTTATCATCATCATAATTAGTATGATTAGTATATCGCAGGATGTTAGAAATTGGCATCAAAGGGAACGGGTCACGGGAACGACCTATGAGGAGGTTGGGATAAGTGATGGAGAGATATCCTTTGGAGAAGCCCCGACTGGATAGAGCCCCGACAGAAAGAGGTGAAGGGCAAGCATTAAAAACACTGACCCCGCATAAGTAATTAGGATAGGCTAAAGGATAGGCAAACGCGACTTCAACTTTCTGATATCAAGACGCGGCCTGTAAGGTGAGGTGTTAAACGTGCGATGCGGAAGCTGTTAATGTAGATCAGAGTGACTTTTATCCTTCAGTTGGAAATTGTTTTCGCGTAAAATATAAGCGGGCACGGATTCGACGAAGCGGCTGGTCAGCACGAGCGTTCCCAATGTGCTAATGTTTCTCGTTGATATCCCTGCGGAGCAGCTGGCGTACTGATCGTACTGCTGTCTCGCTTCACGTTCCCAGTTGGCCTGCAAATGAAAACAAGATAACGGACACGTTGTTGTCAAATTCATTTAGGAACCTTGTCCTGCTCTGTCGCCACCGATTACGTGCGTTCAGTTTGAGAATCGAGCTCGTGGTCATTCCCAAAACTGGACCGCCCAAGTTTACTTCCGCTGACGCCTATCTTTCCATCTACTGGCAGAAAAATCTAGGCCCCCTATTTCTGTTGCTTGTATGCCACGTGGGAGCGCAGGCCAGCTGGTATCCGCGGCTCAGCTGAGTTTTAATTTTTATCCTATGTTCCCTCTGTCGCGCGTTTCAAAGCTTTTTTTTTTCGGCAGCGCCTTAAGCCGGACTTCCCGGCCCAAAACTCTCTCCCTCCCAGTACACGTACTATGTTTACTTTTATTTTCTCCTCTTGCAAAGAACATTCGTCGTGCTTGGGAGATTTGTCCTGTCGAGCAAATCTGTCGCGCTTATTGCGGCTGCTGTTTTTCTTCGTGCCGGATTGCGGTTGTATATGCGTGGTGCTATAGGCACTGCAAGGCTCCCGGTTCTTGGCGTCCAGCTGTCGCCGTACGATTTATCGGATTCCGGAAGTAAGCCTTTCAGTCGCGTTATTAACGCGTGTATATTCTGAGCCTGACCGAAATTCCGCGCTCGCGGAAGCAGTGCGATTGAGTCAACTACCCCCTCCAAGATACGAGGTTATTACTGGAGTGGGCCGCTCAGTTTTGACGATAATTTAGCTGCAACTAGGTCCACAAAATACGCCCCAAAGCTGAGAGATTTCTTTGGGTTATTTTGAACAAATTTCCGCCAAGGAAGCCACGGCTGCTTCGATAATTATGTACTAATTTGCATCGATACTGTTTGAGCTCTTCGCTAGTAAAAGCGGATGCTAGTGGCGCTGCTTCATTACTTTACAGCTCAACAGCTGTAATGGCCTATTTAATTAACTGTCACCGAGCATTTTTTTTGTATTTAAACAGTTACACGGGGCTAATGCATACAACAGAATTTCCTCAACTATACCCATGCTTAGTGACAACCATTGTGGTAAGCACGATGGGTTCGCCGGTGCCACGAGCAACAGAGGTTTATCAGGTCTACCCAAACTACTGCGGATTGTGAAAGCAACAGTCATCTTTCTTCTTCAGAACAGATCGATTACATGGGTGTCGGCGCGGGCCACAACATCAGTACGTCGCACTTAAACTTATTTCATCCTATGCGTTTGAAAGTGCGTAGCCTAAGGGAAACGCCTGCCAGAAATTGCACGAGTTCCGAACGGCATCTTAGTGTTAACTTGAATTACAATGTTGTTCTCTCGTTTTATGGAGAGGAAGACTCACTGCTACTGCCAAGAACGAGGATGCTTCCTTCATGGGTACCGAGAAAACAATGTCACACAACGGACATCCAGCACGGAAAAAGAAAAAATAAAGCATCTGCATGACATCATTGTTTCAGGAATCTGACTAGAGCTGTAGGAGACGAGTGAAGTGAGTAAGAGAACATGCCTTTAGCTTTGAGTAAGCAGAGACAAAAAAATCACAGGGACACCTAATTTCCTTCTGTGTCGACAATGCGACAGCATTAGTACCTGTTGGTGCCTTTATCGGAAGTGACGCCGTTTCCAGTCTGGTGACATCACTTCCTCTCTAGTGACGTCACTTCCCTCAAGCCTGTGGGAGTTCTCTGGTCTGGTGACGTCACTTAACTCCGGCCACAGGCAAATTTTATCTGCCGATGACGCATTTTGGCCGTGTTGTGTTTGTAATGCTCTCACATTAAAAAAAAAACAATAACGGACATACTGCAGGAGAAAAAGGAACAACAGAAAACAAAAAGAAAACATGCGGCATTGTTGCTTAAACAATTAATTACGTACTGTGCGTTCGTGCAGCTTGCTTTTTGTGCTGCTCTTTCTGGGAAGTTGCGGATAGAGAAGGCACTCTCCTCGCCTGACGAGGAAAAAGAAGATTAAAGGCGATGGGTATCGAAGAGAACGAAGACAAATATTACTTGAGGAGAAGAAGAAGAAGAAGAAGAAGAAGAAGACTGCATAACGGGAGCTAGTTAACGTCCCAAAGGCAGCTGAGGAAGCCACCTCGCAGGAGGGAGACGCCTAATGGAGGTCTTCCCGCTAACTTCGACTACAGGAAGGACTCTTAAAAGCGCGCTAAGAGTCGCGATCCACGTGAGCCCATCGAAGCGCCGGCACCGCGGCCGATACCGCAGCTCGGCCCCTGAGGAGCTGGCGGGAGCGTGTGCCGGGCTGTTAAAGAAACGGAACGGATACGGTTTGCTACAGCTTCCATCTGAAGAAAAGAGAAGATAAGAAAAACTCAAGGTAGTGCCGGCTGTACCGGACAGTGCGCGCAGCGTGTAATGGAACGAGGGGAGGGGGCGCGTCTGAGAACGGCACTGAACTCCGAATTCGAGGTGGTGGAGAGGAGGAGAATGACGAGAAGAAGGGAGAGGAGGAGGAAAGCAGCCGCCAGTAGAGATCCAGCACGGTGCTCGACCGCGATCCAAATTGAGTGGCCGAGGAAAATAAAGCCCGTCTAGGGGGCTAATGGAGACGGAGGAAGGAGGGAGGGAGGGAAGGGGGAAGGGGATCCCGTCGCGATAGATCGTGGCGGGAAATGGGAAGCGCGGGAAAACTCGGCTCCCGCCGTTTCCTTCGACTTCTTCGACTCCGGCGGCGTCCGAGTGACGGGCGGCTCCGCCGAACGCCTTCGCTGCGAGAGCTTCTCTCTCGCGTAGTTGCGTGCAGTTCACGGCTGGGCGTTTAACGCAAATAGGAGATGTTATCGCGCCTATTCCGTTCCGTTTGTCGCTTTCGCTCTGAATGTAGGGGCTCCACAGCGTAGCGCGCCTAATTTTTTTTCGCTGCACTCTGCTCCATTCAATTAATCGTCTCCTAACAAGTACGTAGTCCTAAAATACATCTCAGGAGGTGCGTTCTGACTACTCTTTGACACGCCCTGCACTCACAATGTCATATCGAAATCTCAAACTTGATGTACATTCGCCATCATTTCCCACGCCGTTGCCGCTCTCGAAACGCTACAATGATGTCATACTGACGAGAGAACAAATTTATTTAGCCTCTCGTCTCACTTCGACGCAGAGTGCCTGGTCACACGAGAGCTTTCAGCACGCGTAATTGAGCGCCACACATTTTATTTCCTTAACCATAACATGAGATATCACGTATAAGCGACGAAAAATTACTTGCAGGCATCAAAATATAAGATGCGGAAGCGAGGATATTGTCTTGGCTATCCGATGCGATGATAGTTTCGGACGCGTAGTAATGGTTTCCTGTTGCACGCAGTAATGAGTTCCTGTAACGAGTTCGTACTAATGAGTTACAGTCATGACTAACAGACCGCCTCCATTAACTCGGTACTATTGCTCCGTGCATTTAGTGGCACGTATAGGGACTTTAGCCCCCCCCCTCTCCCCTTCCCCACCAATACAGCGCCGTAAAGCGGCTATACTGTAATCGGCCACCCTGGCGCGGCGCACGAAACTAGCGAGCAGCCGCGCACGCTTCGTTTTGGGTCGTGACGCACGTATGACGCAAAGAGGCGAAAACGCGGCAGCCCGTGGCTCTAACTCCGCTGCTCATCCGTATCGTGCGCGGCGAGGCGTGACGTCAAAGTGTTCCTCGGTGACGAGTTCGCGTCTCGCCCCGAGGCAATCATTTCGAGCCCGTCTGATGCCAGAATGATGCAGGCCGAACAGAGCACCAAGTCACGTCTGCGGCGACGTTAAGTTGAAGCTATATAGTAGCCCAATGCGCGCTGACGTGCGCCGCCTCATGTTTGGCTGCGCCAGTTACCCCCCCCCCCCCTTTTTTTTTTTCAGCGCGTTATTGGCCGACTAGCTCCTGTTAATGGATTCCTTTCGTTAGTTCTTATGGTGTGATTCACTTGCGTGGTGCGTTCAATGTCATTGTTCTAACTCGCCACCTCAGAATAGGGACGAGAAAGTTTCGCTCCGAGACACCAATGCAGGGACGTCGAAAAAGAGACAGTGATTTACGATATTCGTTTATGGATCGCTAATATATCTTGCGGGCTATATCTGTAACTCATGGGGAAGGTGACATGAAAACATCAAGACTTCACACAAGTTCGGCTCTGCACAAGGATGCGAAGCAAGTGCGCCGTCGTTCGGTGACCGCTTGCTGCATATGGCCGACGAGTCCTTCAGTTTTTTGTTTAAAAACGAAAGTATAGACAAAAAAAGGACCCTGTAGCTTACGACAACGTACCGTGACAACGTCTTAAATGTGCGCTTGGTTGCCTCTAGGGTATGCACTAGCTCAAAAGTATTTGACTGCGAGCGCAGTTCTGTGCTTTCTTTTTTTCCTTGCTTCCACATTTAAATTTCCTTGGGTCCTTGTTATAACTTGGCTTGCTACAAAAAGGAGGTTCCTAAGAGCTTTGTAGAATGCCGGTTGCGGTTATGATTGAAAAATAGCTGTAGCGACCGGACCGGGGGTATGCAAACAGTTTACCACTATTTCTGCGTATCCGCTGTTCGACGTTTTTGTGGAAATTGGCTTTGGCACAAGTGAAATTTTTGTGACTTGCCGCATGAACCACAATACTGTGTAAAATTTCTACAACAAGCGTTTGAGTCAAGTTGCTTTCATCTCATTGTTTTTCGCGTTTTGTACCTCGTGGGCCTCTGCTATAGCGAAGACACGCCAGTTACAAACACAAGTACGCACACGCAGTGACTGGTGAGACGAATTTACGGATCTGTCGGCGCCGAACAGGCTCTGTACTGGATATATAAAAATTGCAGTTGTGCAGCGGCACGATGCCGATCACACGGAGCTTTCTCGCCATTGGCAGGAGTTATGCCGATGCATTTTGTCTGTTGCTATGACAGTATTATCATCCAAAAGACTAATAATAGCATCAGCAAGGTGAGGTAAACCTGTAGTTCGAGGAACTGTCAGATAACACCGTCGCACTAAAGCCTGGACTCCATGTACGCGAAAACTCACGCGAACGCGAAGGCGACGGCGGCGGCGACGGCTGGCGTTCGCTCCGTCGCTTGTGGGCAACCTCCATGCAAGCGAAGGCGGCAGGCGACGCGAACCCGCGACGTGCGCAGCGGATTCCGTGCTTTGCGCACTCAAGCTTAGAAACACGCCCGTAACCTGTTCTCTCTCTTAAAATTTTGTGAGTGTGCCTCATAGTCAGGGCCAAAGGAATATTTCCTCTACGGCAGCGATGTAGCGGCAGTGGAGATAGCCAAAGGCGTGCTTGCGGAGACGAAGTCACATCACGGGTTCACGGGGGAGGTGTGCTTTCGTTCGGTGCCTGTGCACGCCGGCTTAGTAAAAACACTCCCATAAACTGTCACCGCAACCTGACTGTAAGTGAGCAAACTATAATATATCACTGAGAATGCGCGCCGCGAGTGTTTCTGCACAGTTGGAGCGCAGCGGCACGGTGGATCGAGCGCCGGTACCCGCGGCTCGACACGCATCTCTCCCTGCAGTACGCCCGCTCGCGTAGCCCGCTCCAAATGCTGTTCGCCCTCCGCACCAAACAAGTAGATTGTTTTAATTATTTAAATCGTGCGGGTCTGCCTCTCAGCTACAAAACCAAATATTTTCTCGACGGTGGCGATGACCAAGACGACGGGCTGGTTTCGTGAGATGTGCCCGTGAGAAACCGTGGACAAACCGGAAACGGCTTTGGGGGACTCTGATTGGCCAGTCGCGTGGGGGACTTCCGGGCGACGAGCGAAATTTTCTGTGGGTGCAGATCCGAGCGACACGGCAAGCGACACATGCATTTTGCTTCGCGCGACGGCGTCGCTCGTCGCTTGCCGCCGTCGCCTTCGCGTTCGCGTGAGTTTTCGCGTACATGGAGTCCAGGCTTAATAGAAATCGCTGATACGCCACGACACCAGCACAGCGTCTTTTTTTTAGGGTATCAATTTTTATTTGTGGTTAAATCGAAAACAAACAATTTCACGCGAAGTTCGGACGTCGTGGGTTCGGATCCCACCGGCGGCATGGTCGTTTTTCTTCTGCTTTTGTAATTAATTGTCTTTAAGCGACGGATGAATCACAGTATTCTCCCATTGACCAACGCGACAAATTGAAAAAAAAGTAACATTCCAATATGCACCTCTGTTTCTGTGGCTGTTGGCTTCCTTCACATCTATGTCAAACGAGCCCCTCATTTCCCTTCCCGTGTCTCCTAAATTTCATGTAGAGTCACATGAAACACTGATGGCTTACTTAGATCCACTGTTCGACGGAAATGGCAGTGTTCGCATTGCGTTTTAATTAACACGCTATCGATTTTGTTTTATTAAATTGTTAGGTCACGTAACGTTGTGACTGGCGTCTTCGGGCTGTCTTGATGGCATTTGAATGATTAAAAAAAATGAAAGCATATCGCTCGCCTTGCTAGCGCAGATATTCAACTCGGTGAAGGCTCAACGGATTCGATTCTGAACGCGTGGGAGACTGGAAACGGAAGTTTAAATGCCACGGAAGCCGCCATAGATTTAGAGCCGGCCGAAACAAACAAACCTGCCCTGCTGAAATGAGCAGGTAACAGCTGACGGACGATCATTCACACAGTGCGCCCCGCCCCCGTGCCAGCAGAGGGGTCTGGTGGCAATGCCGTTTTTTCGCAGCTACATCGACTAGTCAATGAACGAGGAGCCACTGTCCATTTCACATCCAATCAGTCTCCCTGATTGTGAAAGGCACGGCACATCTGCTTCCCCGTTCTTCTCCAGCTCCTCCGTGTTCCACAGGGAAAGAAGGGACCCCCCGCTGATGGATTCCCGCTGCCACGCCCTCTTCCCGAGATGGGGAAGAAGGCAGCGACACCGCGGCCTCTGTCATTGTCACTCACTGTCCCCGATTCATCGACCAGCGGCCGTCGCTCCATTTATTAGGCGAACGGAAGAAGCGCGCCGGGCGGCCGAGGCTCGAGTGGCGGGGTACTCCGTCTCGACATGGCCAGATCGACTCTACTCTTTCGTTGTTTGCCTGTAAGTCCTCCCGTGGCTTCCTTCGCAGTAAGCTTTTTTATTACCCGCAGGGTTATGCTTGGCGCTTAATTTCTCTCCTAAGCGTAATTCAGGCGTATGCTTGGCATTTCTTGCTTTCTTGTTAATGAGTTCGACCCTATATCCTTGCTTTGGTACTCCGCCATGATAAAACAAAAAAAGAACACAGAAATGAGACCAGTCATACACCAACATGAGCCTGCTTGCTCCGTGGACTGCCCCTGTGGAATTAAGCAAGGCGGCAAGCGAAGTGGTGAACATTCTTTTTTTTTTCTTTCAGCACATCTCAGGACGAACAGGAAATGAAATGCAAGAAGTGGAAAGACGCACAAAAGTTGTTTTCGACAGCAGGTTCACCAAGGAAGTACACCTACTCATGACACAACAAAACAACATCGGCTAGAATTGATGTTCCCACATAAAATAAAACGCGCTGAAAAGATTTAATCCCCCGTAAAATGAGTATGATCAAACAAAGACAGAAAAAGTGGTTCTACCGTTCTACCTGGCTAGCATGTCACTTGGGAATGAAAATAATTAAATTAAATGCAGTTGCCACCTGCCCGCCACGGGACTGCGCACCATTTCTGTGGTCAAGAGATATTTAGCCTCCTGAAAAACTATCTGTGCAAAAATAAGCCTTACGGGAGAATCTGTATCTGAGCTGGTTGGTCCGTAGTGCAAAGGTCGCAACAGCCAACTGAAGACGACACAAGAGAGGAGTTCTGTAGAAGAGCGCACGGTACGTGCTGTAGTGTGGTCCAAAGTTCTGGGTCAACCTGGTGTCGTGTCTCCTCTCTGTGTGGTGTCTTCCGTTGGCTGTTTCCACCTTTGCCTTACAGGAGCTCGGGAAGAGCAATCTGGGTCTCATATAAGCCCTATCGGTGGCTGTGGTTGAAACAGCCACTTCCCAATGCAGTGGCGCACCGCTAAACCACTGCACCACAGCGCTAGTAGTCGTATTAGGACACCCCAAAATACCTGAATCTATAAAAGAGAAGTTCTTGCCCAGGAAGGATCTGTAATGCTATAGCATTGTACTCTTAAAGGTAGGTTAAGCGTAGTTCTTTTTTCCCTTTTATATGTTTTTATTCAAGCGGAAGTCGGTTGGTGTACTTCGGTTGTTTGATTTCGACACCATCCCTTGCACTGCATTCACTTCCTGGAATGGTAGTTACGGAAACATAGTCGTCTTGCAACATCCTAGTCAACGTTAGAGTTTACAAGGAACTCCGGCTAACCAAGCCTCTGCACAGAAGCCCTCCGTTTTTATCGTAGCGTTGTATTATTTTCCCGCCAACGCTTCTCCTTCCGTTGTCGGCCATCAGCCTCAGCCTTGTACTATAATTCCAAATTCGAAACGCAGATAGTCCGCGCATCCTACTTTAGCTCGCAACATTGAAAGTTTTATCCCGTAATCTGCATACAAAATGACGCCGCTCCCCAGCTGTCGACTCTGTGCCCGCGCAATCGCGTTCGCTCTGCTCCCAGTGCGCCCGCAGAACCTTTCAGCGCGCGCGCTCTGGGTAGGAAAACATCGGGCGGCGGCTGCACCAACTTTGTTTTCTTTCTTTCTTTCTTTCTTTCTTTCTTTCTTTCTTTCTTTCTTTCTTTCTTTCTTTCTTGTCCAAATGGGATTGCGAAATAGATATGCCTAGCACAGCCGGGGCCGGCGCGGCAGAAGCGACACAAGCGAAGGCAGCAGGTGGGGAAGGCATGCGCTCGCTTCCTGTTGTGCGTCGCTTCCTTTGTTTTCGGACTGCTCGAATCGAGAGGCCGCTGCGGTGGAAAGGGAACAGGTATATAGGGAGGCGCATCCCCTGGCGCAGGGTGGAAAGGGCAGGTAGGAGGATAGAGAGAGAGAGAGGAAGAGAAAAGGAGGAGAGCGGAGGGGGATAAGCGCATAAATATAGACGCATGAGTATGGATTCCTGGCGAGGAAGAGCGCACGAATTGGCTGTTGTTGGCTCCGCGCTGTCTGCGAGATTTTTGTCCCCCCTCTTCCCGTCCTCAGGCTCCCCATCACCGACTCCGGGTCGCGGCAGCTAGAGTGGCGGACCGAGGGGCTGCAGCAGTGTATGCGACCAGCGGCGGGGCGCGCTGGTGGATCGATGGCAATCCTTTCAAGGGCGACGTAGGATCGAAATAGATTTGCGGTTTCCGGGCTGAAAGGGCGGACTCCGCCGCCTCACCGGGTGCGACGAATGCGAGCGGCTCTCTATCCTCGCGAGCACGGGGAACTACTGAGTGGAGCGGCCGTAGCAGCCGCTCGCCGGCCAGGATGCTGTGCGGAGCTGGAGGGTTCGACGGGCTGGTGGAAGCTTTACTGCCGACGCGTCTGAGATTGCGTCGGCTGTGGTGCCATCGATCGTTCTTTAGTCGTTGCGTACGCAGCACTCGAGGGCAGATAACGGATTCATGGCCGGGACTTTGCGACTATAAATGTCGTTGTCGGCGATAGCAGTGAGTTCCTAGTACCGTGGTTCCATCAGCGGGTCTGTCTTTCCGTTTCTCTGCTGTGTTTTGCTGCATTAACGGGAAAGACTGTCGATGCACGAGTCGTGCCTCTCAACGAGAACAAGAATCAAGAAACAGCAGCGTCACTGGTGCGCCCTGTACATTGCCCCAATGATTTTTACCATGATATGCGTGGTATATGCGTGGTGACCTAGCCCCTCCTTCTGTTCGAAAATTAGCATACGAAACATTCACCCGTACCATACTTGATTATGCAGCGGCTATATGGAATCCTCACCAAGCATACTTAATTAACACCTTAGAAGCCGTTCAAAACAGAGCAGCCCGTTTTATATCCTCAAATTACAATAGACACAGCAGTATCACCAGTATTAAATCTTCACTTAACATCCCGCCACTAGAGCTCCGACGGAAAATCGCACGACTCTGCCTCTTTCATAAGTTATATTACAATTTTCCTGATCTTCGTGACACATTATTACTAGCTCCCATCAGAACATCGCGCCGCCTGTTTAAACTCCTCAGCATTCAACGTATACATGGATCGACCTTGGCATTTAATAAATCTTTTCTTCCAACTGCAATAGAAAATTGGAACCTGCTACCCGACTACATTGTTAACGAGCGCGACGCTACTAAATTTCGACAGGCATTAATTAATCACTGTACTGAATAAAAGACACTTCTCAAACTTCACCCAGTTAACTTATTATTTTTCTTGTTGTTGTTGTAGTTGTTACCGCCTAATTCAGCCTTGTGCCCTTCATTATTGACCAACGTTGTATTGTGATGTATCGTTTTTCATTTTATTGTATTGCATTATGTTTTGTTGTATTAACGTATTATTCTTAGTTGCATTTGCTTTGTCCCCCCCCCCCCCCTTATGTAATGCCTCAACAGAGGCCTTTAAGGGTATAATAAATGATGATGAAATGATGATATATATATATATATATATATATATATATATATATATATATATATATATATATATATATATATATATATATATATATATATAGCTTACCTTTAGGGCCCCGGTTTAATATCCATCGCATAATCTGGCTGGTGCCACATCCCTAATTGATTATTTGTAGTTATGGCGTATTTCTCAACAGACATTAACATGCATAGAGTCGGAATTTCTGTGTCCTGTATTCTAGACGCATTACGCTTTATATTACACAGCAAAACACATGTGAGGCTAAAGGAATCGCAGTGCACGTTGAAAGTTTTTACTTCTATGTCTATCTCTTTCTGCTTGACATAGCGCTATGTGTGAAGCCGCAACTGGCAGGGAGGCAACAAAACTCGAGACTTTTCCCGGTCTTACACACAGTGCAGTGCAATCCTGGAGCATCTCCGCGAAGCCCGCCATCGCTACTCCATGGCTCACTCGAAACTTAGCAAGGAGCAGTCGCTCGCCTCTGGCGACAATTACAAACCAGCACATTTTCAAAACTTTATTTTACACAAAAATCATCCCATCTAGTGCCGGAAAACGTGCCCTTGGTGCGGCGATCGACCAACTCTTTATCACATGACATGGCGCTGCCAACACATTACTGCAGTCCCTCACATACCGAACGCCACAACGGAGCAGTGGGAGGCAGCGCTGTCTAGTGATCACCTGGAGCAGCAGCGTATACTGATCGACCGGGTCTCTATTGCCAGCAGCCTCAGGGGCCCTGGACTAGGGGTTCTATTCACCAAGCTCGCACAGGACCTTTTGAACAGTTAAAGTTTTTCATTCATTCATTCATTCATTCATTCATTCATTCATTCATTCATTCATTCATTCATTCATTCATTCATTCATTCATTCATTCATTCATTCCCGCTAACTGTACTAATTTTTGTCCACCTGATTTGACATTCCCGAGCAAGCGCGCCAAAGTCCTGGGCATGCTTTGTCTGTTCGAGCCGTTCAATACCGTGGCCGACATTGCAGTCGGAAAACCGGAAAGATAATGCATTTTCATTTATTACCCACCTAGATGGTTCAGTTGCTGTGGCATTCGGATGCTACTAACCCCAAGTTCGTGGGGTTAGTAGCATCCGAATCCCTGACGCTGTGCGCGTGTTTCGAAATGCGGAAAAACGACGATGCCCTTTAGAAAGACTTTGGAGCACGTCGAAGATCCCCGGGTGGTCGAAATTAATCCGGAGCCCAGCACAACGGCGTTCCTCATAGTCCACGGCGCTGCCACCGCAAAGTGGAATCCAAATCTGAGTCTGTTTTCAAAATGTAGGGAAGAATTGAGCATTTGTTTCAGGGAAATGAAACCTAGCAGATTACCTATCTCAATGCCACTTGTTAGGTAGTGTAAATTAGGCTTCTGAGCACGTGTCTGTGCTTGCTATGGGCTCCAGTTCAACTGCCGATCAGCGTTTTCGTCACTCCCTGAGACGGAGCGTGAGTGTTGGTCATGTAACGCGATCTGCGGGGTAGAAACGCTTATATCACAATGCGGACGAAACAAATAAAAACATAAGTTTCAAAAGGAGTCCTTGGCTATGGCTATATACGCGTGCAACACGCCCCGCGCCGCGTCGGCTACGCTGTCACGCTCTCGCCACGTTTCGCAACCATCGTGCGGACACGAGCAACACCACCTCGACGAGTCGGAGGGCGAGTCTACCGACGACGTCGCTCGCGTTGACCGCCACCACCACGGCGTCGCGCGTGAGCTTGTACGGGCGAACTACAAGAGCCGAGAGCGAGGCGCCACCGTTCCGCCTCATCTATATCCGCCGTTTACGGGAGCCATATCAGCCGCCAGCAACGAGCCCCCCACACCCCTACCTAGCCTGCCCGTACACGTTTACACGTGAGGCCAGCTTCGCCATTCACGGCGGCTGGATACCCACGACATGTTTGCTCCGCGCCGGACCCGCACACCTCTTCCGCCCTCCCATTTTATTTTATTACTTGCAGCCTACCGGCGTGACGTGCCTTACCCACTCCGGAAGCCACGGTACCGGTTTGTGTATATACATACATATAACTCCGCAGGGACCGCACGCACGCATAACTCGTTGCCGCTATTTTCTTTCATGCTTTCAACTTTTTCTTTCGCTCTCTTTTCTCGCCGGAGGACTGTTTTCCTTTTGCCTTTCTTTTTGTTCATTCCAGCCAATAGCGCACGTGCACCTTGGCTCTGTGTAATCGCCGTGCTCGTTGGTCGGGCACTCCGTGCCGACCCAGCGGAGGGCCTCTCGCACGCATCGAGACCGGCGGCGTGGCTCGAAACGCTCGGGCGCCGCTTGTAAGAGCTCGCCGTTACAATTGTGACACAACAACGCGGGGGCAGCGTCGGCGTGTGCGGGCACACTGGCAGCGCACCGCGAAGACGCGTCATTGTCTTTGCGAGTCCGTCAGAGAGTCGGCGTCGACGCATGGTATTATGGTCGTACACCTTACGGGTTGCATGCTGCGGCACGTTTTAGCGTGGCCCAGAGAGAGAGAGAGAGAGTGAGGGGGACAGGGAGACGCTATGCTCCGAATACCCTGCCCTGGCTGGTTGTCGCGAAGCCCCGCAGTCACCGAACTGCGCTCGACTTGGTCGCTGAATGATAGTTTTCAGGGGAGCGAGTGTGCCGTATTTTGGTGGGCGAAAAAAGATGGAAGAGTGTATTGTAGAGCCGTCGCCGACGAAGCCCCACATCAATGTCGCGTTGCGACCCGCTCTACTTGCGACTTCCGCGTGTTCTGCGTCTGGCGAACACGAACTGATCCCGAGAATAATGATGCCGTTTTACGGCGATTGACTGGTTTCTTTAAGGCGTTTTTGGTTCGTTTTTTTTTCAGGGGTGTATGTGTCGCAGATCAAGTGGAAGCATGTTGTTACAAGGCGGTGGCAACGTGTGAGCAGGCAAGAAAGCAACCAAGTATGCAGGACGAAAGGCGGAGAGGCTGAGAAGTCGTAGCATTGAAATAAAGGAATGAACTCGAAAACGGCGATAGTCACACGAACAATCGGCAGTCTCCGATTGCTCCAGGCCGTACTTTGTTTTTGAGATGCCAATTAACTTGCGGATAAGACGCATGAGCCCTCGAGAGCAGTTGTGGCCTTCGTGTTATCGGCAATGCGTGATCACCATTCTTTTACGAGGAGCTAGTCACGTCACGCGAACAAACAGAGGGTATGAAGGCCAGATATAAACGGTGGCAGCCCTTTATATGACACGGCGAGGTGGAAGCATCACTGAAAAGACAAACAGTTCAGACTTAGTGGCAATATAATGACGGTGCACATGTCGGTAGATATATAAACCGGAGATGCCCCCACCCCCCACCCCTTCATTGCAACACACATCAACGCCTTTACATTACATCCTTCGTTCGGGCCGTATTTGGTTCCTGTTCGGACGTGAAGTATAATAACCTCATCACGCAATGCACACTGAGTTGTATACGGAAGTATCAGCACCGCCTCCCGACAGACAGGACAAAGTTTGCTGCCCGGCGTTGCATATCGAGACAGCGCCCCGTGCTTCGGTCGCTCACGTCCTGTTTGCCAAGCACACCCCGCTGCGGACTCAAAAAGCGAGAAGGGCTCCCTTGTCTCGTGCTTTCGGTGTCGGCGTCGCCCATGTCACTCGAGAGAGTTCACAGACGTATCGCGACACAGGCTGCATCCTCTGGACCCCCGACGCGAACGGCTCCGCGTGTCCAATTAAAGACGGCCGCGCCGCCTAACGGCATGTGGAGGACGCTTCGCTTAATCTCGAGCGCGGACCGTCGGCGCACGCGCTGGCTTCGTTCACCGCTGCGGCCGCTGCGGTCGCGTTCCGCAGACGCGGGCCGCTGCGCCTCACCAGTTGCGTGCAGAGCGAAGCGCAGACGAACCTCTTCGATGGGGCTTCCTATTTTTAATTAGACTGTGGTCATGGTCACTGTAACTGAGGCCCTCTGACGGAGGGTGAAATCCTCGGTAGGAGGCCACGGCGATCATTAGCCCCGGAGGCATACGAAGCACAGTCTAGATTTCTGAGGACATCGTGCTTGCGTGACAGATTGGGACTTTGCATCACGCATGTCCTAACCTGATGTCCTTGCTTCTTGCCACATGCTATTTCCCTTTTACGCCCTTTCTTCCTTTTCGCCCAGTACAGGGTAGCCAAACCGCAACTCCATTCTGGTTATTCCTTGCATTCCCTCTTCATCTCTCTCTCTCAAATCGAGGAAACGTCAGGAATCCGACCTCCTGGGTTTCCCTCTGACCTCGTCCGGTTGCTGGAAGCAAGAAGCCAGACGGTCTAAAATTAGGAAGTCACATTACGGAGATTCATTACTGATATCGAACTTCTTTCAGAGGAACGCGCTTCTTGCGTTCGTACATGAAGCAATCCTAGCGGGTTAATCGGGAATAAACTTCATATTGACCTCCAAGAAGGCGTTTGGTCGTAAAGCTGTTTCCGTCTAAAAACAAAGCTTAAACCTCGACTCTGCATTTAACCTCCCCAGGATGGCATGGATTATTCGTGAGCGGCAACGGAATGTTACGGCTGGATGCATCGCCTCAATCAATGTCAACATCTGTCAGACTGAGAACGACGAAATAACGAAACGCACAGCTCGGAGCGGAGAGAGACGCGCGCGGATGGTCAAGAAAGCAGCAGAACCGGTGTGCAAGTCGCCTGCGAGTACCCTTCCGTGACGCCCAACGAATGACTCTATGACAGTATGGTGCCAAGAGGGAAAGGGGGAGATGCAGTAATCTTCAAGAACACGGCGGTACTGCAACGGCACATTGGAGTATTCGGCAACGTATAACCGCATCAGACTGCTCGATACCCGTCCTATAGGCGGCGGCCGGTTGATGGAATGCAGTCTCGCAACGTGTACGGTTCTTCCAGTCTGCGAGTGGTTCTTTTCTTTTCACCTTTTTTTTTTTACCCAACCGCACCTCCGTGGCTGCAGCTCCTCAGCGCGGTGTACGGAACTCTTCAAACCCGTGCCGCAAAACAGCATGCACGCGCGGCCGAGCGGCACGACCCCATCTTCGCGCCACGGCCGCACCCCGCCGCCCTTGGCGGACTCCTTCCGGCACGGGGGGTTGCCGCCGCTGCACTGATCGTCGACACAGCACGCTGCAAACGCGCAGTCACAGGCCGTTTGGGCTTTGCCAAGCGGACCGCTTTGCTGGCGCCGCAAGACCGCGCCCCTGCCGGCATGCATGCACAGGCCGACGCCCGCTCTGAACCGGCTGATATCGAAGCGCGCTGCAGTATACGCGACGGTTGTCCTCGTTGTGCGTTTTTCTTTAACCGCTGGAAATTCACGAGGAAAGGAGCCACACAACGTGTGGTTAGGTTTGCCTCGTTGTTTCCACTACGTCTGTGACGCGAGGGTGGGGCGCGCGCGGGGCAGGTGTAATCGTTTTCTACGTTTGCGGGCCGTCGCGTCTCATCACGTCGGGCTCTCTGAGTGATACTAGTGCCGTACGCGTGATAACCCACGACACGGACCGCGCTCCGGGAGACGAACTGCCTTACATGATATCTATATATGGCCTGCAGTTCTTGTGATCAATGCGTGCGCGCTTTGCACTCTAGACAGCTGCAACGCCCTGCTCTAGACGTACTTTTATCAGCTGGCCGAATCGTAGTGTTCAGGATGGATGCTAGGTGCAGACTGAGGTCAAGCTGGCCTGCGCAGTCTGTCTTTGTTTTGTTTTGTAAGGGTGTGCTTCAGATGGTTTCCTCGAATGCGAGAGGAAGGAGCAGCGTTTTTCGTGACCAACCGACTGCCATATGCGCGTCCCAGATATCTGACACATCGTCCGAGGTCGCCTTGGTTCAGTGGCGCGTTTGCTTATGCAGGGCAAAAGTCGCCCGCGCGCCTGACAGTCCGAAGAAGGCAGACAGACGCCGCTGCGAGCGGAGGTCTGCATCGGCGACAGCGATGCGAAGAGGCAGAGTAGTGGCAGCGCAGGCCCACACGCATGTTATGGCTGGGAACTGTTCGTACGCTAATCTTGCGTGATGAATATATGACGAAAATCAGCAGTTATGCACGCTGAATAGCTCGCCAACCGCGCATCGCGAATCACTGGCAGAAACTGATTTTACCGCAAGTAGGATTTTGTTCGGGTTTTATTGAGAGTTAGGGAAAAATTTTACTGAAGTTTATTTTGCCATGCCAAAAAAATCCGAACTTCATTTTCGCCCATATTGACATGTCTTCATTAGACGCTGCAAGAAAATGTGCCTTAGCGGCGGTCGAAACCACGTATTACCGGACAACAGTGGAGGAGAGGAAGAGCCCAGTGTCCATGCTTACTTGTTTGTAGTCAGCGCTTATTCGTGGGGAGGCATTGGAAGGCAGTTGGAAGAAATGTCGACGTTGGAAGAAAAGCTACCGCATACATCACCCACACAACAGTGCACTTCAGTGTTCGAGCGTTTGTGCACTTGTATATCAAAGAGAAGTTGGAGCTCAGTTATTTCTTCCAACCATACATAAATACGAAAGCCAATAGAGGGATGATACTGGCTGGCTGGGGCAATTTGGCGGAAAGCAGCAAACTACACATGTGTGTGTTTCGTTCTCTTTGTCCCTTAGTGGCGCTGTTGTCTCCTTTCTTTTTAATAAGAAATGAGCAGATTCAGCGGCAAAACGTGAAAAATTTGAAACGTTCCATTTTTAGCTTCCCCCACTAGTCTAGCAGTCTGTGTTGCCGTAGCTATGACGGTTTCGCTACAGCTGAGTAAGGCAGCTTTGAACGCCAAGAATAATTCATCAGATATCGGCCTTTTGACCTTTTGAATACGTAAACACTTGAACACACATCCCAACGGCAATGATTTGCTAAAAAGTAGAACGATCGTCTTGCCAGTATGTTTTTTTTTTTATCGCGATTTACATTGATGCCCCAAATGGGCTTCACGGGAATGAATGTGCAGCTTTCTTCGGAATGCAGAAGTTCTAAAGCTGGTTTTGCGTGCTCCTATTTTCCATGCGAGCTCGGGCAAAGGGAGGTCGACCGCGCGGCCGCAGCTCAATCAGCTTTTATGCAATTATAGAAACGCAGCCGCCGTCGTATGCTTCACAAACATCTGCGAATTCCCAGTGCTGCTGAGTCAAGATAAAAGATGGCTTCTAAAGGTAACGAGTTGGATTCCAAGAAAAGGCAATCGTAGCAGGGAGCGGCAGAAAATCGCGCGGGCAGATGTGGCTAGGAAGTCTGCGGGTTTAGGGTAGTCGCAGCTGTCGCAGGACAGGGTTAAGCGGAAGTCAGTCGGCGACGCCTTTGCCGTGCGCTGGACAAAAGTTCGGCGATGATGATGATCATCACGATTGTGACGATGAGGGCTGCTGGCCTCGTCACAGATACCGGTGTTTACACTATCTGATAACAGGTCCACGACTGACTATACCAAGCAACAATAGTTGCATCACAGTTTACTCCCAGTGTGGCGTTCAAACAACTCTAAACTCAGTCATGCGCAGGTAGCTCACACTTAATGCTGTAAATATAGCCGAACGCACACAGCTGCCACGTGTACGCGTCCTGCAGAATACAGGAACAAAAAAATTAACGCGGATTAGCTCAGCTAATCCAGGGTATACAAAGCGAAAACGAGATTGAGGTCTCCACTGACCCACGGAGCCGGTTGTGCGCCTTTCCTTTCGTGAAAATGAACGGCCTTTGCAAAGTTGTCAACGCCAATGAACTCTGTGAACGCCGTCGACTGACTTGTTTTGTGTGGTTTTTGAGGGAAGGAAATGGCACAGTAACAGTGTCACATATCTCGGTTGACACCCGAACCGCGCCGTAAAGGAAGGGGTAAAGGAGGGGGGGAAAGAAGAAAGAGAAAACTGAAAGTTAGATTTTGAGGAAAGGCGCGGCGCTGCGCAGCGGCGGAACACCAGTGGCTCGGTGCTACTAGTGGCGCATGCGCAGTAGTGACTAGGGAGAGAGAGAGAGAGAGAGAGAGAGAGAGAGAGAGAGAGAGAGAGAGAGAGAGAGAGAGAGAGAGAGAGAGAGAGAGAGAGAAACGAAAGGTCAGGCGACGGAGTCGGCGGCGGCCACCTGCGCCTTGCGTGACGTCACTCGTGCTGCGACGTACGCTGGCTCGCGCGAAGCGCGGTGTTGACTAGCGTAGTGAAGCTTTTCGCTTCAAAAACATGATTGATCGAAACATGCTAGCTCGATGTACGTCTACGCGTGTAACGATGTTCGTGACGTCAATTAGGAAGTTGGAGTGGGCAGAGAGCTGCGAAAGCGCAGGAAGGGGGTTGGGGCTTCATGATTACTTTCTTGATTTAACGATGTTATCGCATGCTGAATACCGAAGTACATGCATGTGCGCGTGGCAGACATTGAGTTCTACAAACGCACCGAAATGCTCCGCATATGTAATTCAACGATTAAGCAGCAGCTTCGCAGCACGAAGGAGTTTGGTCTTAACACAAAAAAAGTAATGAAACAACTGAGGCTAACCCGAATCACGAGCCGTCGGCTATCCGTCTTGCTGGTGTGCGTGCTAAAACAGCCGTCGAGCTATTCCTATACGTTAGTTGTTGTTGGCGTGATAGCCGAGCGTGTTTTATGCATAGCGAGAGTGCAGGGCCGTGCGCGAGTGTCTTAGGTATTTATTCTTGCGACCGCAAACCAGGCACAGCTGGGCCCTTAGCGTTCGTTGCGTGCGTCCGAGTAGGAGTTTGCAAAGAGCGAGCAAGGCCAAGACGCCGGCTCACGGGGCATGGTCCGGATGGCTGTTCGCACAGCCCCTTTTCTGGTTTCCGGTGTTGTGTCGGCCTTCCATCGGTGTTTCGTCACCTGCTCCGCATGCTTTGTAGGACGCACGCGTGACACGAGTGGGCGGTGCGCGCTTCGCGTCTTGAACAAGTCAGCATGCCTGTCGCGAATTCGTTTGGTTCCGGAGAGATCGCTTGGCTATTTTCTTTCTTTCTTTCTTTCTTTCTTTCTTTCTTTCTTTCTTTCTTTCTTTCTTTCTTTCTTTCTTTCTCTCTTTCTTTCTTTCTTTCTTTCTTTCTTTCTTTCTTTCTTTCTTTCTTTCTTTCTTTCTACTGGACTTAAACAGGCGGCGCTTTCTTGTACGTAAAGCTAGTCATAAGTTACGGGAATGTTTTATTGCTGACACGCGCAACCAGACAGGCGTATCCGCGGTGAGCTGTCACTATTGGCCACAAACAGGTCGGTTTCATGTGTTTCGCGCTTATCGAACGTCATCAATGCAATAGCATTAGAAGCCTCTGGGCCAAAATTCCGCTTCGGTCATAAAATTGGCCCATTGGCTGGTAGGAAGTGACGTCACCAGACAAGAGCATTCTCACTGGCTAGAGTGAAATGACGCCACCAGACCGGATGTGACGTCATTTCCGGTAAAGGCATCAACAGCAGCTAATGCCATAGCAAAGCTAACATGTGAATTTCAAACGTAGAGAATTCAGTGTACATTCTTGCGCGTGGGTACTACAGTAATTTTTTCTGCTGCTTTCTTTGTTATTATCTCATCGTTTTGCGATGGAAAACAGGAAAGTAGGGTGTCTAGCATTATCAGAAGCCACGAACCCTGCTTGCTACCGTTTTCGTCTTTTTTTTTTTTGCTTAAGAGGAGTGCAGGGAGTTTTTTTCTTTTGAAAAGGACACCAATTCTTGAAAAGTTCTGCGATAAAATGTAAGATATACCGATCCTTCTTTCCTTGCTTGTTTTCTCTGAGAAAATGCCGCCGTATCGCGCTGATCAAAGTACCGCATTGCGTGGCAACATTGTGGCATACAATTCTTGGAATCGATATTTAGCCCTATGGAATCGATATCTAGCTGCTTCTCTCGGTATTAAAAAACCATGGTGCCTGGCGCTGATTCGAGGACACGTCACTTCTCATCCGAGTGTTCAGCATAAAGCTGATTTGTCTTCGCGTGCCCCCAAGCAGCGTATACTTTGTTGCTGTTGGGCCAACGACACAGTGGGCGTATTTATACGTCGCGCGTATTTGCATGTATAATTCCATATCTCTACCTCGTACACTGCGCCGACGGCTCGCCTACACCGAGCGTCTCGTGCGGAGTTGTGTTTATTCCGACAGAAGTCATTGCAATCAGGCTAAAAGCAAACTCGCCTCGCAGCATCGACCAGTGCGACGCTTTTCATTACATTATCGCGTAGGCTTCGCTAAAATGGCCGTATTCTGTACCTGAAGAAAGTCATGTACTTCCTTCTACTTTCAGTCCTAAACGCGAGTAGCATGAACTGATGCTATTTTAATCAAATGCTGCTCGGTTAGTTGGCCTGCGTTAGAAAATTCGAGGTCAGTACTGATAAGTCTTCTCTCTTTTGTATTGTTTTTTTCATTTGTCCGCAATTTTGTACACGCCCTTCGTATGCGTTGGGTTAGTCATCAACTGGGGGGATCGCCGTATCTTTAGTACCGGGTGATCAAAAATATGGTTCGGTCGGGATAGAGAAAAAAATTACAGCTGGAGGGACATAAAAATGCAGTCATTCGGAGAACTGAGTGAGCGAGCGAGCGAGTACGTAAGTGAGTCGCGCAGATAATATTTCTGTGCTTTAAAAAGACAGAGGGACCTGCTTGAGAGTTTGAACAAGAGCCAGGGGTCGCTGAGATTAATTCTGCTAAATGAAGAAAAAAAATACGGGGCGGGAAAGGCTCCTTCATCGTAAAGCACAAATCACTAATAGAAAGTCAGGCTACTTATTTGCGCAATATCTCAGTCCGGGTCAGTGAGCTGAATCCTGTCTGCCAACAGCCTCGACTCGCTCCAAGTCACCTGTCGGGCCCGCGCAGAACAAACGCCAACTGTTGACGCAACCGCGTCTGCAGCGTCGCGCAGCGCTCCTCTCCCGGCCCTCTTCGGGCAGGGATTAGGTGTCACCCGAACGGCAGTGAAAACATCACGTCGTCAGAGGCGACTGCTGCCTCTGGTGATGTGGCTCCCACGCGTGTCTCAGTTGCGCGCTGCGGAGGGAGAGACTTGATGCCGGTCTGCGCAACTGAGCGGTTGCTCGCTCACGTCAGCGGACACCTGAGCCCGTTCAGTGCTGGTATGTGTGTGAGTCTGCGGTTTGGCGCCATAGACTGCGCCGTGATTGGATTCGATGGGAAAGCGATGGCATGCAGTGCTCTCCAGGACGGACGGGTTGCACACGGCAACACTGGGACTCGTCGAAAGAACCAAGCGTTACTTGCTGTTCTTGTGGTGCTTTAGTAGCGATGCTTCGGCCACACCCACGCTGCTGTCCCACCGGGAATTTGCACGCGAGGACGGAATTTACTGCCAGAATGTAATCTCCCTGTCTCCGCTTCCAGTCTGCCATAAACAGGTCTTGGTGCCAGTCCCATTTTATTAAAGAATTACTCAACTCACTCCGGACATGAAACTCGCTTTCTCCTCATAGCCTTGGTTCATCGTCCTTTACTGTGACGTTCCGAGTTTGTTGGTGGCTGGATGGTATGCCCTCTGATCGGGTGGCATAGTCGAGTATATTACATGCATGGGTAACAAAAAAAGTGGCAGGGTTTTAACGTAGTTAAACCGAGTAATGATGTTCGAAAGCAGTTGAGGCAACACTGCCTCACAAGCAAGCGCATTCAAGGTCTTATCATCAGCCGTTATCGGCAGCCGTGCGCGGGGAGTGTTAGTGTGTGTGCGGGGGGGGGGGGGGGGGGGGGTTGTGCTTTCACGGAGCAGCTGCACAAGGCCTCCGCCGCTGGCGCTCTGTCTAAGGTGGAGGCTTCACACATACCTCGAGGTTTTCAGCTTTCCTCTGAAGAAGTGCTATCTCACTAAAAGCGACGCTTTGTACGGCTCTCTTGTTCACAGTATGGCTAGCGACCCTTAAATGCCCGCTCCTTTTAGGCTTAAAGTCTGCATACCCGATGAATGATGAGCGGCCAGTGGTGAAATTTTTAATCACCATCGTCAAACGAATCTCCCCGACCGTCCCTTCCAGGGCAGATCATGTAGTGAGAAGGCAGTTCCTCCGAATAATCTCCATTTGTTCCTTCGTTTTAACGTATGTTGTTGAAAGGAGGATTTCCCTCTAACAATTTACCTCTAAGGAATGAATGGCAGCGATATACGTATCGGGTAAATCATTTTGGAGAGAACGTTCAACATGTTAAACAGCAAGTTACAATATGGTGGCTTTTGGAAGCAGGGTTTTCATTTAACCTACCAGTGCTGTGTGCAAAACTTCAAGGAAGTCGCATATTTCCCTTTTCAAGTTTCTTAAATTCCTTCTTATACCTGCAAATTCGTATATTGTAATGAAAACACTATAAATATTTTATTTGTTTAAATTTTACGCCGGCTCTCCGGAAGGCATCTGCGCTCTCTACACATGAGCCGCAGCTCTCCGAATTCTTTCTCTTCATGCAGTCGCGACCCATCGCGACCAGATGATGGCAGTTGTTGCTGTGCCAACCAATTCAGCAGTCACTTATAATCGGCCGAGCACACACTGTTGTTTCGAAATTCAGCTGCTAATGCGTCTAGACTGGCGAGTTTCCCCACTGAGCGTGTAACAGAAACAGGCATCCGTTGTAAAGTAACTGCACCGGGAAGGCCCCAACGACAGCACTACTGCGCAGTCGGAGAAAAGGGACGAAGAATTCTCTCTCTCGCCATAAAACAGGACCCATTTTGTTTTCGGCGTCGATCTTGGTTGCCAGTCAGCAGATAGATACCTGAGGATATTGTGACCTTTCCCTTTATTGGCCCGCCGGGTTCTTCCCCGCCTTGCACCGTCTTGGGGACAGGCAGCTCGTCAGTCGCGTCGAATCCCCCCTCCCCCGCTTTTCGTTGGCCTGCAAACGCGGAGTGTGACTCAACGAAGTCCACGCGAAACCAGCAGAGAACCGAGAAGCTGTCCTCACCCTCTCCCCTCCCTCACTTTATACGATGGCAAAGAGTGACGTCGCCCGCGCACCCACGCGTCGCTGCGGGCACGTTTTATAATGACTCGCGGACGTAGAGGCACTCGCCGTGTCAGCTTACTTCTTCGTCCATGTCTCTGTTTCTTTCTGTTTCCTTGTAGTTTTATTTCGTTTTGACGTTCACTATGGAAGCGGTTCACAAGGAGAATTAGGAGACCTGTCTCCGCTGTCAGGGGAGGTTGTTTACAGTCTCGTGCGTTGAAAAGTGGCACGCGCGCAGCATTCTTGTTTCTTTATTGTGTCGCCGTATTCTTCATTCTTTGTTTTTTCTGCCTTAGGTGGAATGCGCGAAATTGTCTAGGGGAGACGGGTCTTGTTTTCTATTTTTTTCTTTCTCCGCTGGCGTTCACTTCATTTAACTTCACTCGGGAGCGCTTCAAGTGAAGTTATGCTCGGCTCGTGACGACAGCGTATCAGTGGCGTGCCTGTTGTCAGCGCGCTGTGACCGTGACTTAGTGGTTACCGCTTTAAGCTGTCGCGGTGACCGCAGTCTTTTCTGCGCACTTGACGATGGTTTTTGGTGTCGCTGCGAAGATGGGTCGACTGGAAATTACTTGCAGCGGGGAAGCAGAAAGTCTAGCGGTATTTTTTTGTTCTTTTCTGGGGCTAAACGCATCTCTCAGGGAGGACAGTTATTGTTTAAAGGCGAAGGCAGCGTTCAGTGGGTCGGGCTGGTCTGAAGTAATCGGATTCACTGGGGTTGGCAAGGAAGTGGTTATAACATCAACGCATCTGCCATATTTAAAATTGCTGTCAACGTCGATAAGTGTTACAGAAGTTCACTGAGCAATTTGCCGAATTGAAAACTTCCAGGGAAACTCCGATGAAAAATGAGAGGCAGCGAAGTTTAATAAGGACGCGCCATCTCCAGCGTTGACACATGATAGATAAAGAGGAGGAGGGAAATGCAGGGATGTTAACCAGAAAAGAAGTTTTAACTGCAGGAATGAAGCTAGGTTTCTTATACTTAGTTTCCTTAATTGAATTGCTAAATTGAATCCTTGGTGCTGACGCCCATCAGTTCGGGTGCTAGTTGGTAAAAGCCGCAAAACGCCACGGTCTCGTTGTGTTCGTACATCCTACTTTCGCGATCACCTTTCGTCAAACCGACATGTATGACGTTAACTAAACGCACTTTCTCATCTTTCGCTGGCACGGATATTAAAATAGCGTCCGTATTAATGGGCGTTTCACCTTGCGCATTTGTAAAGAAATTTGAAATGTGTATACAAGTGCTGGTTGTGTTCATGAGCGGAGATGTCACATTAGACAGAATTCACTACGAACAGCCCAGTTTGGAAACCAGCGAAGCTGCCAGGCACCCGACGCCGACAGCCAATGCGATCTACTTTTCTCGGAACTCACGCCACAGAACCTACAGCTCGGCGCATTTATCTCTGTGTTTCACCATGCTTTCTCAACGTGATGGCATTCACGAGCTTGGCTTTTCGAGGATCCTGCTCAGACGCCATAGGTTACAAAAAAAAACAAACAGAGGAAAGACGACAGGCTACTCCCAGTCTACTTATCTCCAAATTGAAGTCCCGCGTCGCCACAGCGCTGCAGTCGGTGCAAGGCACCCAGTGGAACGGTCGCGCGGAGAGTGCGAGCAACCCCGCCGCGCTGGCCGACTTTCCGCGGCGCTTTCGGCGCTTACTACAGCGCTGTCACCCAGTGAGGTCCATTCGCGTCTCTCTGGTCACTGCACTTTTTCTCCCTGGTCCTGACATATTTAATGCTCTACCTGCCGCCCGGGCCATTTCGACAGCTGCGAAAAACGGAGAGGATAAAGGTAGAAAGGACTCAAATGGCCGGAGGGGTACTTTGTGTTCTTTATTGATATTTTTTTAACTGCGCTTTATATATAATGAAAAGCGGTGGGCGGAGCGCGCCAACTGTGTGCACGCTCTACATAGCAGGCGGCCTCTCTCGCCAGTGAATTGAAGACGGCCATCGCTAGGGACAGCTTGCGTTGGCTGCTCGCTCGGACGCGTTCGCGTGGCGTCATTCGGCGCCGAAGGTGTCGCGACGCCTCGGCTCAGCTGAGAGCTGAGTCGAGGCCGTCTCGTTGGGTGACCGCCGTCACGAACCGTGGCCTACTTATCGTATAGGCGCTGTCGCAATAAACACGTTCAAGAAATGTATCCTAAAGCGCCTTTCACGCATGTGTCGAGTGTCTGGCATGCGCGAGGGCGTTGAGACACGCGAAGAGGGCGTTGTCCTTTATGTCAGTTGGCCGGGAGGGGAACACATTGCGACGAGGTCTCTTCTCTGTCTGTTTGAAAAGGTATACAGGTAGCCACAATATGAAAGGAAACTATCACTTTACATAGAACAACAAATTTTATTGCTATTTATGCGCCAGTGTTGAAAATACCTTTCAGGTGTTACCCGTCCTGGAGAAACTATTTAGAAAAAAGAAAGAAATGTTGAACGGTACGACGAAACAGCTCTGACAGACGGGACGGAAGAAGAGACAGACATCTGCGCTGTCTTCTTCCGTCCCTTCCGTCAGCGCTGTCTCGTCGTACCGTTCAACATGAACCAATCAGCCCGACTCAGCCCTCTCCTTAGCAAGAAGTGTGCCTGTCATTGATGCATATGAGTAATCATAGGTCTGAATGCGTATAAGATGTTCCATTTCATTTGGCCGCTACTTATACTTGCTGCTTGTCAAATTAAATACGAACAATGTAAAACTGAACGTTTATTCAGTTGGAGGACAGCGAAAAATACGTGTTAATCATCTGGGCCTTTAGACTTTTTGGCTAGACAAGGAGCGATGCAATGAACACGAAGAAAAATGAGCGAGACTACACAAAATTATCGAGTACGTCTATTGAATTGAAAGTTTTGCAGGAATGCCTCCGCGCCAAAAAGTTCCTGTCGCCTTTCGCGCAACCGTTTGACAAGTTAGGAATTTCAACAACATATGAGACTGTGGGCGACAGGGAACATGTTCAGTGAGGTCTTGTTGGATTGGACTACTTTATTTTCCAAGGTCACATCATGGTTATATCAGAGGTGCAGCCAGTGATTTAGAGCCCGGGATGCGAAATTCTTGATATCCAGTTACTTTTCACGCCATTACCTCCTTTATTTCCTGTTGTGATGCTGAGGTGTGATCACGAATTACGGATAAGTATGCGCTTGAAGGGGCTTTTCCCTCTTTTATCGCACTTCACGCCAAGGTGTGTCTGGTGCCTGTATACATGTTCCTTTGCTTCTAAGTCATGCGTTCGTTCAGTGATACCCCGCTTTCAACTACCTTACGCATGTATCAGTTACTGAAATCGCAAACTGTAAATTTTACATTGTGGAGTTCAAGGTCTCGAAGCGATCCTTAGGCTATAAGGGTAGGTGTGGTAGAGGGCTCCGGATTAATCTTGACCTCCTGTGGTTCTGTAATGTGCGCTGCCGTCGCACAGAACAAGGGCGTTTCTGTATTCTGCCTCTATGGAAATACGGCCGCCGCGTCCAGGATCGAACCCGCGACCATGGGATGAGCAGCCGGACGTCAAAGCTCCTGGGCCACCGCGGAGGGTTCGAGTCACTAAAATAGAAAGAGGAAAGAATGAATAAATGTCTGCTGAGCTGAATCGCTTACCACAGCAATGAATCGCTGGCCGGGCTCTTAAATTTTATGACACACTCGGATGATCGTATACGGATGCAGAAAAGTCTTAAAAATGCGCGCAGCCAAAGCCGTCTGCGTATAATACCCGTTCCTAGCGCAGAAGCGAGGTTCTGCTGCACATCACAGATTCGTCCGCGGCCGACGATACGAAAGCACTTGCACGCGGACTGAAAAAAAAAAGAAAAAAGAAACGGTCCCCGGATGACCGCGCGCGGCTTTTTAGGAAATTGCCCGACCCGCGTACAGGTCAGCGTTGCCCTAAAAACGCGTATGCATCGCTCTCCACACATTACGCCGAACCATGTTGGGGAAGCAGGGTTTTTGGCAACGTGAAAGAAAATCGCATGTCAGACAGATACGACACGCATTCATCCAACTTCGCCTTCGCTCCGTCTGCCTTCCTGTATCCGCCTGCTGCTGTGTAATGGACATGAAAAGTAATGGACATGCATTTCGCTTCCGCCAACTCCCCCCTTCGGATATGGGTGCCGGTCAGTCGAGAACTTCTGGAAAGAGTGGGGCCAACTTTTACGGCTCTAGCATATATGTATGCTCCGCACCCTAGCGTGTGTAGAGGTTCGCCCCACTTATGTACGAGTATGCCGCGCGCGTCCACGCTTACCGAACGTTTATGGCTTCTTTCGGGGTGAAACTGGAGGCTCATTCCTGATGCAAGCCTGTCGCGATTGGTTTGTTTGCATATTCCGTACCGCTTTAATTCCGCGGACCGCGTTGAAATATCATTATGCGAAACGCCGGCAGAGAGAGAGGTTGTCTCTGTGTGTGTTGTAACGAGCGCTTTTTGATCTTACAGCATCGGCAATACAGGCGGCAGCAGAAGGACTACAAATCAAGAACATCTAAAAAAGAAATGCCTTTAATGCCTTAGGATAGATATTTTTGAAGTTGTTGTCTGTGCCCGTTGAGAAAAATGTGTTCGTAAACATATGCAAACGCCTACACCCTGTTATTATCTAGAGTGAAAACTTCGAGGAAGCGAATTCATATGGGAGAACTCCGTCGATGGGTTTTGAGTAGCGCATCTATATATGGACCTAATTCTAAGGTTGCGTCTGGAAACCAGCGGTAATGTCGGAATAAAGTAAAGCTTCAAATAAATGCGTGGCAAAATGGGATAAAAACAAGGAACGCAACAGGAGAGGAAAGATTTCACACTTGGGCGTTCTCCAATCAAAGGAACTGGGCCGTACGATGATTTGCTGTTGGAATAATTCAGTCTGACTTGTTTATGGGCACGCAAGTGTTGGACCTGCACTTATTTCCCAATCTCTTGTAGCTGAAGATTGGACATAAACTTCAGAGTGTGATGGGTCGGTAATAGGAGGCGGTTTTATTTGTTTTCTTACGGTGATTTCGTCTTGTCGATCATGCCCACTCTTTGCCATGCATTACCTCGGCGTGGCTTAAAACAGACGAATGTATGAATGTACAATACGTCCCTGAAGATTGGTCGATTCAGTTTTAAAACTTTTGTTTGCCGAATCTCCTCGTTTATATGCGTGCATGCCATTATGTTTTCACCCGGTTTATTGCCTGCCTTTCATTGAAGAAGAGGAAAAAGCTTTATTTAGGGCCAACATATCAAAAAGAGTGCTTGCTCCGCTAAGTCCCGCTGATCAACTGCCGTGTCCTGGAGCGCCTTTCATCGAAGCTCACTGATTAGAAGCGCTGAAATTTTTTACCAATGAGATGTTGCTATCATGTTAGCTCGATCATTTTTACCTACGGTAACTTCCACCAGACGCGATAAATATCCAACAGACGTCGCCGCACTATTTGCAGTCGTCGACCAATCGCACTTGTCGCTCAGTACACTAATTGTCAGAAATGCCGTTGCGGCTATCCCACACTACTTTATTGCGTTCAGTACAGCGGTAGAGCAGATTACTCTGCGCGCGCCTTTTCATGCATTTGCGCCTTGCACAGTCAAGCCTAACTGTAGGAACGGAGTGTTACAGCATAGTTTTGCCATTTAACTGTTCTGGAAATCCACATTGAAGGTTTTAAAGGAGTCGCTTGCAATTTTCTAGGTTTTAATGCTAAGTTTTTCTAAATCAATATTGGCTGGGAGTGGCATTACTAGAAGGAGTGTTCTGAAACACGAAATGAATGTCCCGCGTCCAATATAAGTAGGGCCCTTCGATTTCGGGCTTTATATTTTCCTAAATTCGAGGGACGAATACCGGGCGATATTTTTAAAGCTCAAAATTGGGTAAAAATTGTGTTATGAAGTAAAAAATTCCATAATTGATTTTTTGGGTAATTCTTTTGCGGGGACAGATAATTTACTATGCTCGTCCGTTTTTGTGCGGTACATAAAATGGCAACTTTTTTGGTCCTGATTTCAAAAACAACATGAACCTGGCAAGTTGCATTTAAAAATGGTTTACATAATGAGATTGGAATGAGATGGAACCTCATGTAGATTATTCACTAGCCCGAACCCGAACACTCCTGATGTACACAATGAGATTTTTTTCTTATCTATATCTATTATAATTACTTCGTGGAATACGCTCCAAATCTCTACGTACGGTGCGCCTCCGCGTCAGTGCAAGACTTTGTGCAGTGGTGAGCGCACTTGTCTAGAGCGCCTGGTCAGAGCCCGCGCCTCTCGATTCTGACACGTGCTTTTATAACTTATCCGCAAATTAAGCTGCGTCATGAATAACAAGCGGTAAATGTGGTTTAAAATCAACAGTCGACAGCAAAAAAACTTGGAATAAGCACAACATAGCAGCTAAATTTTATGCGGTGTCTTCAGCTTTGTAATCTAGAAAATGTGCATTTTCGATCAGAAATCGTGTTTAACCTGATTTTTAAGATATCTGTTCAGCGTACAAGATTTGGCGTGAAAACGAGTTTTATCCGGAACCAATGGACCCTAATCATAACTCGCACTTTGCTATGGCTGCCATGTTCTTATGTGTTTTCCGAATCCCTCTGTTTCTTGACAGAATAAGTTCCTCCCTTTTTGCACGACATACAATAACAAAACACAGCACAATGCAACCTAAAAGGACGTAAAATAAGATGACATGACGAAATAAAACAAAACGTAACACAGTGCAATAAAAGAGGACATTCTGTAAAGCCTTAAACGGTAGGTCAGTGCCGTATGTATTACATTTTAATGTGTTATGATTTCAAGTAAATAGTGCCGAGTGATGGCTACCTTCATGGCACTAATGTTCCTTCATTCCTTCTTTCCTTCACTTTCCACACTGAACAAATTGGTATATGTACACGAAGTGGTCAGGCCTCGGGCGAAACACCGCAACAGGGCATGACAGTGATTTGGACTGTGTACACCGTCCTTTTCGCTGTCTTAAACTCCAAGCCACATTTGGATTTTGATTGACTAAGGTGTGCGAATTTGTGAAAGAATACCACGAGCGAATGTTACGCCACTTTCATGACTGACACAGATCCCGTGCGGGAAGTACTCCTCCATAAAAGAGACCATGTTCCACTCTATCGGCTACTGTGCGCGTGATTTATCATATAACTAAATACTCCAGAAAAATGTATTACATGCAAACTGTAAAACAGCAGAGTGATGTGAATGTTCTTGCTAACCGCTAATTCTTTTCCCATTTTTCTCTTTGCAGGTAAGACCACTCCTCTCCAACAGCCTTTGTCATATTCGCATTCGAGGTAATCTTTTATGCTGAATTTGTCGCGGAGATAAGAACAAAAGATATGCTCTGTTTGTTTCAATGCCTTCTTATAAACATCACCATATTTAAAAGAAACCGCAACACGTGACCGGAAGCCTTTTCGTGACTAAATTACTGGTGCTTCGGATGGAGAGCTGTCAACAGCTCCATTTTCGTCTCTTTTTTTTTTAGCCAATCAAACATTGTTGAGGCGGGGTAAAATAGAGGTACTCCACTCTTTTTACATCACAACCCTTATCTCATGGGGTGCGTATTATCTTATGCATTATTGTGGGAACAGTCGGAAAAAAAGAAACAGGAATATCCTGTCTGCTGAATGATACTGGCGCTGCTGTATGCATATAAATATAAAGATTAAACTTTCTTTCTCGCTCCGAATACACAGAATCGATTTTGTTCTAGGCCATGTCCGGAGAAGGCCCTTAGATGAGATTGCTACAGAATGGTACTTCATTTCTCATGACTGAACCATCCGTAGCGACATATTCTTCTTTGCTGCAAGACGCGAAGAAACCGGAGGCCATCCGCGGCACATGAAAAGCTATCATCTGGAAAGACGCCATGTCACTCCACTGGTGTCATTACGGCGGCGATGTCGAGAGATCATAAAACAAGCAAGGCGCTCGCTTTTATCGTCGGTGCGTGGCTATGAGTCACGGTATACCTGCGATCTAAAGACAAGCGAGGCAAAGAGTACGACAGGGAAACGCAATATGGGGTCTTAGCGACCTAGATGTCCGCTCCGTGAAACTAACGAAGATGCGGCTATTGCCGAACTGTCCGAGGTTGGTGTATGGGGACAGAAAGCTATATTGTTTTTCCAGCTATTAGCGAAAGTGTATGGTTGGACGTTCAATTTTTTTTTTCTGCTGAATATGAAATTTATTATGGTGCAGCTACTGACGCTGCGTGGATTCACTCCTTGCAGTCGAACTAATTGCCTAAAGAATGTTGAGGCAATTATAATCTGCCGGAATATGTTCACCTTTCAGTTTTTATTCAGGACGCATCTCAGTATTGCCGACCCGTTAGCCGCAGCTGAGTCTCTGTTGTGAAGTATATATATCTTTAAATCACGGCAACAAATATATAAATAACTATCCGTTCATTAGGTGCGACTGCTTTAGGGTGCCGACCCATCTCGTGCTGTAAGCGAGCACCTGTTTCCGCCCAGACTGAGGGTTCACCGAGAGCGCAACCTTTGAGCTCGAGGTTAAACAATAGCTACACGCTATAGACCTAATCCTCAACTTTCAACTACAGGCGTTGCTCACTAAGCTGTAGCTCATTAACCGCGTTGGCAATGTGCACTCTGTCACTTAGCGCACGGTTATGTTGCAGCGTAACGCAGAAGTGGCTGTAAGTCGAACCCGCCGCCTACGCCTCATACTGCTCGGCATCATCCCTTCCATTACCACACTCTTTGAGGTGTCCATTCCTGATGGGACATTTACCGCGCATTTCTTTAACCCCGTAGCGCCCACTGCCCCATCTATCTACGGCTACTTGAACCATGACCACGCATTAGACAGCTTTTTAGACCATTCAGCTCTTCGTGCCACTACACCCTCCCCTCCCCTCCTTTCTGGCCTCTTCCACCCTTCGCGCTTTTCAGCGACAGTGCCGTGCAGGGGCTAACTGTGTTTGTCTTGCGCCGGAAAACATCACTGACTGATTCCCATTTCCTTCTATTTCCGCCGTAGTGACGCCGCTACGAGCGGATATTGTTTTTTCGGCCGAACTGCACTCGCGGCTAGGGCGCATTGGACGCCTGCATCCTCGCGAACACGAGCTTAAGTCATTCCCGCTCCCCCGGACTGGCCACACACGAACGAGGCCTCGCAGTCCGGGATGCACCGCCGACGATGGCAGGATTTATGGGCTCGCCCTGGCGCGTTATACGGCCCTCGTCGGGGGCCCCGTAATGTGCGCGCCCAAACGCACATGCGCGGCGCGACGCCCGAGAGCTGTGCCGGCGCCGTTTTCAATGCAGCGGCGTCCTCGTGCCAGCGGGGGCATCGCGCAATGCATTTTCCCCCCGCGTCCTGCTGCCGCGACGCGCGGAAGTGGGCTTCCATTTGTCTTGCGTGCCTGGTTTAGACCGGATGACTGGTTCCGCTTCCGGCGGGAAGCCGTGCAGCCATTCCTCCTCTCCCTCATGCCTGTGCTATCGGCCGTGCCCTCCTCCTTTCGTCCCCCCCCCCCCCCCCCCCCCCCCGCACTGCTGCATCCTGCTCCAGCAAACCGCGTTTCGCATCGCCTTAACTCCCTCCATGTGGGCTCCAGGCCTCGCTCTTCGGGAAGAAGGCACGCCGTCACGCACGTCGTCTTTCTAACCTGTCGTTTTTATTTCCCTACATTCCCTGCATTCTTAACCTGACGCCTGTGACTTCGTTACGCGCGTTGTTCGCCAATCGGTTCTGCCCCGCGCGTCTTGCGTCCCTGTTGCCGGAAGGCAGGAAGCACGGAGCGATCCTCTTTCTGGCGCCCATCGCGGCGTCGGCGGCGGCGCCCTGTCCCGCCCTCGCCCGTTACAAGCCCTCCGCCAGGGTGAAATCTCGGCGCTCAAACCTCACGCACGCGTGCGCGCGGCGGGCCACCGCTCCCCCGCAGGAAGCCACGCGTCGACAGCGGAAGTCTTAAATTACGCCCGTTTATTGGCCAGGCGGCATCGCCGCAGGGGCAGTCTCCTCCCTAACGGTTATTCCTCTTTTCTGTTCGTTCTCCTCCGTTGCTCTCGCGTAAAAGGTCGCATCCTGCACCGACTGGATCGGCGTGCGCGCAGCTGCGCGAATGTTCGCTCAATTACGATTGCCCTTTCCTTTGTTGTCGCTTTATTACTGACGACGTTCCTCGGCGTTAGCTTCGTTTTGCTTCGAGGAAGAGTCAGCTTCGGTTGCTGGAAACATTTTTGTTTTATTTTACGGTTTGTTCTTACCGGCTCGTTACGTTACTCGAATTCAAATCTCGTGCACGCGCTCGTAGTCCATGTTTTCGGACTGCGTCGCTTCTAACAGATCTATGCGTTAAGCTCATTACGCTATCACAAGAAATTAACATGCCTCCAAAAAGGTTGTCTTCTGGCATTCACTTGAAACCTAGAATGTGTTTCGTTCGGTGTGTTTTCAAGCACAAGCATGTTCGCGCGTCTGCTTCGGGCCTGGAGTCATGTAGATTCTGTTGCACGACATCGGCCTGGTATTGGCCGGCGCCTTGCCAACTAGAGCTCTTTCATATTACCGACCAAAGGTCTAAGATCTTGTGATCTAAGAGCCCTATAGGCGCTTAGCATATAGGGCTCTTAGATCTAAGAGCACTGGGCGCCTAGCATAGAACAAAGTAGGCCGACCTATGAAAGCTTTTCAACGTTGCAGTGGAGCTATAACGGCGCATAAATGTGCTAACACAGCGTAATTGTTTCCGACTTGTGAGTTTTTATCCAGACAGATAACCCTTAATGCTTCCACTTAAATAATAGATGCTTATGACTTAGATAGCTTAATGACTTAGATAGCTTAGATAGCTTAATGAGTGAGTATCAGATTCTTTCCAGTCGTACTGTCGCTTCTGTTCCGAAAGACATCTGGAGGAGGGTGCAGAAAACACTTTGCATATAAACTTAATTGATGATCATATAACCACCGCTCACGCTAGGATCAACAAGAATGTTGTGAAATCCTGGCTAAGCACGAATACGGGCTCGACGAGCTTTGCTTAAGCCGCCGGTGCAAACTGAGCGCAGTGGTGATTCGTTTGCTAATTTAATACTATTATCAGTCAGTGTAGATATTTTATTCCGCGCACTGCATACTCACAGGCCTAGATGATCCAGCTTCCTATTAGATCTAACCAGTCAACAAAAATGCTGGCCTTAGGGTAGCGAAGTGTTGCATTTGAATGCATTTACCTGCTGAGAGCCCTGACAAAAGCCTCCTGCTCCCTATTTCTGAAGGTCGTATGGCCTTTAGTTGAAGAAAACTGCGGAAAAACTGCGTGGATGGGCACTTGAAATCTCTGAGAATTCGTACTCTTTGATGCCGTACTTTTCTGCGGTTAGAGCAAAGAGAAAGATTCAGTGAATAGAATAAAAAGCGTGGAAACCACAAGCGCATTGTTACACATGCTGGAAGTCTCGGGAAAAAAAAATACGTTTTGGATTTTGTTTTTTTGCTTTCCGCTTCGAGCATGACTACAATCGCGGGGCATACAGAAGCGCTCTCCTTTAGTAAACTTCGTATAAATCACGGTGTTCTCATTTTGGCGACAGGAGGTACAAGCAAGGAAAAGGGAGGAAAGCGAAAGAAAAAGAAAGGAAGATGAAAATGAAGCAACTCAAATGTCACAAAGCCTCGTGCCACCAAAAAAAAAAAAAAATGCACAACTAGTAGCAAAGTTCGCCTCCCGGCTTCCTGTATTGCCTTTAACAGGACGGCGAGTTAAGCACAGTGCGCCGGCACGACTCTTTCATCGCGAATCAGTGAGGCTCGTTCAAGTGGGGAGGTAAGAGGTCAAGTGCTAAGGCTGTGTGTGAGGTTTGGCGTAGAGAGAGAAAGGGAGGGAAAGGAAGGAATTCAGCTCATGGCAATGCGCTCTTCGCTCAACGACGTGTGCTTATTCTATTCATTAGGAACGCTGCTCGCGGCGGAGGAAGAGTGCGTGGGATTTTCCCTGACGCTGACTTAATCAGCCACTTTTCTGGGAGCTCGAGTGTTTGCCCGGGAAAAAAAGGAGCAAGGGAAAGAGAGACAGAAGAGCTGAGAGGGTGAACAGAAGAGAATAGCCCCGCGCCGTCGTTCAAGTGCGCTAGCTATAGACTCCGCAATTACGCTGAACCGATTCTTTCTTTTTTACTTCGTGAAGAGCTAGTCGCTTTGCCGCTCAGTTTGTTTTTTTTTTTCATCCCAGCGTCAATCCTTCTCTTCGCGTTATGTCTGAAACGAGACGTGGTTCGCTTGCGTTCTTTTGACTTGATTCACTGAAGAGACGTAGCTAAAAAAGCGGCGTGTTTGGCGGAGTTTGAATGTGGGCCTTGCGAAATATCTTTTCGATGTGCTTCGATTGTATTTATGCTAGGAGCGACGGTGGTGATGACGCTAAAGGCCAAACAAGAAGAGTCAGAAAGCACGAATCGTTGTCTTCCGCGCCATGGCTTAGTGTTACCAGCGAGAAAGGGCAAAAATAAAAAAAAAAGAAAGCGCCTGCGGCACTCGGGGTGCGTATTGTTCGCAAACAGGCACATGAGCGGGTTATTTGGGTGCAGCTTAGCAGTGTTCTCAACTTAACCCGTTGTGAGTGTGCCCCCAAACAATACACTTAAAGCAGGGCAAAGTTCGAAAGTTCCATCATTTTTGTCACTTCCCGAAAGAGATCATATAAATAAGTCTGGAAAACGTGCTTCAGCCCAGGTTCTTGTATTTTTGTTGTTGTGGTGTGACCCTTTGATCCCGTGTAAACAATTTCTGGCCTGCAATAAACGATGATACGATGGCGTTGGTTCTTCAGCAGAAATTTTTTGCGTGTCCTTTTTGCCAGAGAATGCGCGAACTCTTGAGGCTGTTTACTGAGGTATATTCCGAGGACATTAGATGCGTTACGAAAATTAAGCTTCAGACACCGTCTTTCCAGATAGTTAGGTGGGGACTATTACCGCAACGGGAGTGCTTTCTGGTCCGGAAGTTTTCAAGTGCATACACAAGCATACGTAAAGCAATATGCATACATAATTAAGCAATACTGCATTGTGTGATTTAAACCAGCTGTGTGGTTCACAGTACCAATGCGCTAAATGCTATTTGAGAATTAATTATTATGTGTGATTTGGGTTACGAACGCTATTTTATCGAGTATAGGGCACATGGCGCGCGTGCGCACTCGCACGCACGCGCGCAAATAATAATTGCGCTGCCAACATTTGGAAGCCCTTCTTTAGAGTGAATTCGCCGTTAATGCCGCCTTTCCCATGCTTTCATTTCCTATAAAAGTGTATTAGGCTTTCGCGTTACCTCTTTTAACGTGTAGCTCAAGGTGTAAGTGATGAACTGCCACAATTTGTTAGTAAGTATGGCGACTAGGCCGCTCTTAGCCCAGTAAGGATGTCACTTGTTTTCTGCAGGAAATGATTTCTTTTTAAGCACCAGACGGTGTTCACTGCAACTTACTTCATCGTGTCCGTTGCGTTTGCGTACGTTGAAACAAAAATTCTGATGGGGCCATACCGTCATGCTCCTCGGAGAGTTTCCATAGAGCACAAACATGAGCGTGCGCGCGCGCGCTGCTCTAAAATTTACTATTAATTTCTTGTGCAATGGTGCACTTGTGAGCAGTATTTGTATGGGGTGCGCATTTTTGTGATATCACTACGCATCAAGACAGCGTTTGCATCATTGTGAGCAACACTGTAATGATTTCCGCGAGTGCAGACAAATATCTTAATGGTAGAATGAACCGGTGGCTGCTGCAGGAAGGCTGTTTCTTCTGCATACTACCTTGTGTGCTTATCGTATACATTTTAGTGTTGCAGTAAGCATGTGCCATGCTGACTGAAGCGCAAGCGCACAACTCTGTGAACTATCTCGAACTGTTCGACTTGTTCACATGGACTGAACTTTTCAGTTGTTCTTGTGCGCGCTCAGCTTTATATTGACAGTGTAAATGTCACTGGCTGCTTGTGTTCGGTTTCATTTAAACCTTAGTAAGTTTCATTTAAACCTTAGTAAACTTAGTAAGTTGCGAAAGAAAACCCAGCATGACCGTGTCTCACGTCGGACTTGTGGGTAAGGTCAGCGCGCCAGCAGCCTAGCTGCAGGCAGGCTTTGAAATACCATGGGCGGAAATTTAGCTAACACAACCGAAGCTGAAGTTACAGTGTGTAATAAATTTTGTTGTTCGGTTTTAAGTAGTGAATTTTAGCAGTGTCTGATCCTATCTATTACATCAGTCCAGTGAAATAAACGTCCCGGCGGAAGTCACTCAATTGAATACGTTCATTTGCAAGGCTCAGCGATTCTGCAATAGTGGCACCCACCGCTTGACATTCTCCGCTTGTTTGCAACTCCCTATTATGCAGCACACATCGAAAAACGTGCCGGTTTCGAACCAGCGTGTAAACAGTGCAGGAGCGAAAGGCACCGTTGCCTTTCCTGGAGAGCCATTTCTCCCCCCAACGTCTCCGACATCGTTCGAATGCAGAGCCGCTCTTGAATCCCCTTCGGCGGCCGTCCGTTCGACCGATGTCGCATTCGATATGCACAGCCCCGCGGCGTTCGGCGGCTAACGAAGACGCTGCGAAGGTCGCTTCGGCCGAGCGCGCACTCGCATAGCGTCTAACGACCGCGACAAGACACAAGAAGTAAACGAAAGGATCACAAAAATAAAAGTAGTGCGATCGAGGCGGCTATGGGGAGCGTTTGCGAAGCGAAAGTATAGTATAAGACGGCCGGCGCAATGAGCGAGACAAACGCAGCCAGGCATGCGGCGCATGCGTATCGCGATCCAGGTCGGTCGTCCGGTGTCGGCCGGCGATTAATCACCCGCGTCGCATGCGCCCCCTCCCCCCCCCCCCCCCTTCCCCGCCCTTCTTATGGCGCGCAGAGCCGATGCCGAGATCGAGAAACGGGTCGTTGGGGTTACACAATCGTCTCCATGCGCGGACCTCGACGGCAGGGGCGACGGTACTCTTTACCTCTTTCCCTATCCCTCTCCCTCTCTTTTTATCCTCCTCTCTACTCTTGTTTCATTACGGTTAGGTGAGCGTTTCTGCTTTCCTGCCTGGTTGTGCTGGAGCCATACGACAGCCAGGGTTTAACGGGCTGAGCCGCGTTACTGTACTGAGTCGCTTGTAGTTTGCAGCTTTCTAGACGCTAGGTTTGGGAGTCAAGGCGAGCTTTAAGAGCCTTGTAGTCGTTTATCGGGGTGCAGTGTTTCTGAAACTACCCGCTTAATTCTGCCAGTGGTGCTGCTGTGTTCCAGTCCACTGTTGTGTGTTATCAAACTGGTTATTAGTGAGCACGCTACACATAACTAAATAATATGTCGTATAGTGAGCTATGCCCCATTATTAGGTAATAATATGCGCAATCATCTTTTTTATCTCCTTTTTCATTTACCTTTTGTCTGCAGCTAAGGTCTTCTTGTTTATTTAGTGTTAGAGACCGGCTGGAACGCAGGTATGGGTGATAAGCCTAAACCACAGCATCGCATTCAATATATTTGGTTTAGTGGACTACCTCAGGCAGGTAACTTAACCGACATAAAGCACGAAAGCGGCGGCGTCTTTTCCTCGATTTTGTTTTCCCGACTGATACTTAGGCACTGCCAAGGTTCCGCACTTCCGTTCAACAATACTGATGGCTTAAAACTGTGGGATCATACATTCGCGTAATAACAGCAGCTTTTGTGGCTGTTTACCTCCGCAAACATGGCGCAGCTTTTCCAATCCGCACTTCTTTCTTTTCCCCTTTCCCGCCGAATAAAGTTTGCAAGCAACTGTGTGTGGCCGGGTTAGGTTAACGCATGGGTCGTTCAGCCTCCCCTAGTCATGTTGCTTGTGCCATTTATTGCGCGACTGCTGCGTTGTGTGCCGTGGTAATCCCTCCACGCTTCGATCATTTTGCGTCCACCGCTGGCGTTGATCTTCCTTTTTGTTTTGTTTTTCCCTCTTTTCGTCCCTTCTTTCTTTGCCCGCAGTGCAGAAAACACCCCAGATTTCTCCTCTTCTTTCTCCTTTCTCGTGGATTAAGGCGCTGATCTCTTGCATGCGTATTGTTATACTAATGGCCACGAATAAGACTAACCGAATGTCCTAACTGGATTATAGGAAAAAGCGCAGAAAAAAGCGTGCTTCCTCCGTCTTCTGCGGTTCACCTTCCTGCCTGCTTTTCTTTCCTATAGTGGAGCAAGGGCTCCTTTTCATGAGGCCCTTATAGTGGGCTCCAATAAAGTTGTTTTCTTCCTACTCCTTCTTCTCCTTCCTGCCCTTTGATGTCTTTATTCAGTCTTTCTCGGTTTTCCTCACTGATCTTCGGACAAACCGTGGCACTGTGAAATTTCCCCTTTTCGATTTCTCTTTAGCCAATGTCGGCCCCTAAATTCCGGTCTACGTTTGGAAATATTTTTCTTCATGTTCTTTCCTTCTGCTCTTTTCGGACTTCGAAGAGGGGCCACGTGACTCGCGCCCCTTGTTTTTGCTTGAGAGTGAGGGAGAAGAGACATGCAGATCCTCTTGTCGTGCCTTGTCTGATGCTCCAATTTGGGCCTTTAACTAATCGCGTAATGGCGGCTGCCATGATCTCCGGGATGTCAGAGGAGATCATGCAGTGCCCTAATATTTGAATAAGATGGAGGTAGTCTTTCAGACACTCCTTCAAGGAACTGTAGAAAGGAATGAATCATGGGACACAGGCACTTAGGCGCTGACGATGAAACAGTCCACGTGCTGTTTCGATGGTTTAAAGATTAAGAGCGCATTCAGTTGGGCGGAAGTGGTCGAGCTTGGATACGTTCTTCATCCAGCATCATTCGAGGTAGCACTTTGTTGTACCGAAGCCAGCAGCCAGTACTGACTTACCGTTTGAGCTCGAACAACTGCCAGCCAGACAACATCCTAGCTCAGCCTGCTAGGTTCGCCTTTGCCTAAGGCACTGCTTAAACTACGATGAAGTCTGTGACGCAGCTCTTAGGATCGTGACATGGTTTCGCTCTTGTAACCAATGGCATGGCACTTGCTTCTGATCAATACTAACTTGCCCTTCGGCCTTTTCTGTTGTCTGTGCGCCCATACAGTCTAGGGCAGGGCACGGCCTCCCAAGGTCGGTGATTACTGCTAGCTCTAGAAAAAGGAGCTCTCGATTCCAAGGCGCGACATGTCGTGGTTTGGAATGCCCACGGCAGTATTTGAGCCTAGGGGTCTTTACGCCTCTGTCTTTAGGAGCAGCGCTGACCGACATAAAGGGCAATTACTGCGCGCGGCGCGCCTTGACACAAGTCGCGAGGGTGGGTGTAGCTAAAGTCTCTTTTGTGCGCGCAAGAAAGACCTTGAGCGATTTCTCTCCACTCTTATCTTCGTTACACTAGCCAGGTGGCCCCTGGAAGCTGAGGTATTTTTTGTGCTCAGCTCGGGGGCGCCGAATGCATGTCGATCGCAGCGACAGCGTTTAGATTGCCTTAAATGTCCATGATTCTCGGTACGGCGATTACATTGTATACGGTGACGGCACGCATTCCGTTTAAATCGCTCGAACTACTATCTACAGGAACAGAAGCTGCTTGTGCATGTGACCGATATGGTTCACAAAACGCTCCGCATCGTGATTCCGCTCGTTCTGCTAGGTGGTGTCAGTTATGTTCCATATGGAACTTTCGGACAAAAACGTGCTTTGCTGGTCGTCTAGTACGATGAAATAAATAAGTCATGGACTGCTGGTCGAGTCGGGAATGGCACATTTAACGTTTATTTTCCAACACCAAAGTTAAATCGAGATAATGGGGAGCCTTTGTAATGGAAGCGTACTCTTGAGGTGATAATTGTGCTTGCGGGACGCTCTATCGCTATCAACTTGCCATTTAGACAGGCCACAGGCCTGTAATATTTAAGTAATAATGGTGTACATAAACAAGGAAGAGTTTAGAAAGTTCGCTATCGATTCAAGTTTATGATCAGTCATTGGATTACGGTATATACACAAAATGAAATAGCTATACGATAGCAATTTCGTCTATGAAAAGTCCAGACAGTAGGCCTTGCTTCCAAACGCAAATGTGGCGAGGTAAAAAAAAAAAGCGTTGAAAATAAAGGAAAATAAAGGCAATGATGAAGCAGTGGCTTCCGCGGTCGTTCCCTAGAACTTTTTCGGTCCTGCTTAAGCATGCGCAAGCAGGTCGTTACGGACGATGATTACAAGTCTGGTTCCCTTTTAATTCAGCGTGGTGTCCCGCAAGGTAGCCCTCTCGGTCCGTTCCTATTTAGTCAGTGAAAACGACATTGCAGCCATCTGTCCCGTAATGCAAGCTGTAATCAGTACGCCATGCAAGAGTCTATTCCTTAGCTAATCAATAGAGGAAGTCTGTTCCTTCCTGCTCTCCACAAATGGTTCAAAGCTAATGGTTCGGTAGTTAAGTCTAGCAAGACCGAGGCTGTCTTTTCTCTACCCCTTAGCCTGGATATTATAGTAAGCAATGACCTAGAGTTAGAAAATAAATTCTTTGATATTGCGGGCAGGTTTAAATCGATGGGCGTCGTCGGAATGAGCTTTCCACGAAGCATAAGCGTACGATTTACCTCGAAATATTTCAGTTATACATAAATACATAAATTAGTAACCTTGTTTAGGACACATCATCTAAAACAAACCTGAACATCATACCCGGTCTCCAAAAGAAGGCAATTAGACTTACCGCTGGTGAGTGTTAGTCTGCTCATAAGGGAAGTTTATTTCCACAATATAGGATTCTTAGTGTGCATACCAAGTTTGCGTATCGCTTACTGCATTGCGTTAGATTCTCGCCACATTGCGCATCCGACTTTCTGAAGACCCTTATGACCAAAGAACACGCTTCTTCACCTGAAGTAAACAAAAATGGGACGTTTTTAGTACGTGGATATTATACGGCAACCAGAAACTTCGGTTCACTTTACCGTACACGCTAAATAATCATTGCATATACAATCCAGTCATTTTTGCAGCACCCATGAAGGACTCCCAGTCTTTCTTTTCCTTGCCTCGGTGAGCATTACTATGAGCACTTATCTTTTATTAGGTTCAAGCCACGAAGCCTTGCATCCTCTTAGTAGGTCTTTAGTGCCTTAATACGTTCCTCTTTTTTGATGCACTTTTTTCATGAGCGCAAACTGTTATTGTTAAATGGCTCAATGTTATTTCTATAATACCGTATTCCAGGCAGACTGGTTTCATTCTTTTTTTTTAAACGAGAGAGAGACAGACAGAGACAGAACATTATTGTGTAACAGCAATCAAGCTCCAAGTCTCAGATTAGTGCTTTGTAGTTTAATAATTAAAGGAACACTGAGGACAACTCCATCCAATCATTAGTATTATTACAATTTGATTCTCTAGCTGTTTGTCGGGCAGCTAAAAACACATTTAATGGTGATAAAACGGGGCTTACAAATATTGCCGCCAGCCGGTTTAATCTCATGACGTCATTATCAGAAAGGATTGGTCGCCCCTATTTTGAATTGAATGGCGTTGTAGAGTAGCCGCCGGGATCCGCGCCCAAACATCGGTGTCGACGCATGCATTCTATACACAGAGAAATCCGCCGGTGGTAGGGACACCTCTATTTCGCGTTTATGGTGCTTCATAACTCATAAAAACTCCGTTTTCGGCGAGAGTGGTCACCTTCTGATTAGAATGCAGTACCCTATCGATAGCGGCCAACTTCCATACCTCCTCAGTGTCCCATTAAGGTATTCAAGGTATTAAGGCATACACGTTACGCACGAAACGCGAAATGACGACGGCGATCCTGCAAAGAGTTAGGTGCGAATAACCTGCGCGTGTTATTGAGCTCGCGGTGAAACCAAGCTTGAACTAACCATATCTCGGCAGCTCAGTGCGCGAGCAGTTGTTGCAACCCCTGCTGGTCGGGAAACTGCCGTCCACGGGGAAGGATGTTGCAACCTCGTTCCTTCCTTTGGACGCAACAAAGTTCTGCGCATTCCTTATCTATAGCAAAGGGAAACCCGCCGATGTCGTCAAAATGAGCTTTACGCGACTCATGCATGCAAGCTGGCAGTTTTCAGCGCCTCGCTTGCAGTGATGAAACTGAATGCATCCTCCGACTGCTAGGCTGCAGGTCATTTCGCACTGTGTCTTTAGTACTTTTCTATATACCTTGGTTTTACGTGGCATGCATGAAAGCAGGATGAAACGCTTCGTAAAACTGCATTATTCATCCCTTGTATCGATGTGCCGTTAGAAGAAAGAGCCGAGACCAGTCAGGAACGCGTTACAAATGCGGCCTCAGAGCTTTCCGCACGTCAGAGAAATGAGAAGAAAACAATAACAGGTGCTCGCGTTCTTGGTGATATGTGTCCCTTTAGTTCACGGTTTTCGTAATGCCTGACGATATACTGCCTGCATTGAAGACGCCGAAGTCTGGTGCAGAGCTCGACCTTCTTTTGTTTCTTTAGCTGGTATACGCTCCTCTCCTGTATTTCAAGCTTACTGGTCCCCGCCGTGTGCAAACCAGCAATTCCGAAACGCTTCCAGTCGTGAAATATAAACGGCCGTCGCGGTATTATCTAGGCCTAGCCGCTGTTCATGAAATTCAGCGCCTCTTTGACACTGCGCCCAGAGGAGAGTTGGGCTTTCATGAGGTCGTAGCTGCCTATATAGTTCCGATCGGTTGCCCGCTCTCCACGAGCAGAAAAAGAGCCGTAAAGAAGATGCTATAGAAAGATTGCTTTCAGTGCGGAGGCAACATTTTTGAAGCGATTTCGTTGAGGCCAGCATCTCACTGAGACCACACCCGCAGCTGGCTGATTATTTTTTCCTGGATTCTTGAAGCAAAGGTTGCATAAAATGGACCTTCTTGTAAGAGGTTAGAAATACGAAACTGAGTTGCTCGGTGAACGCTGTTCTTGGTTTGTTTCGTGAGAGCTAGCAAGCAACCGCACTTCTCATCCTGTGTGATGCTGCCACGCATGTTTCTACGCTAACAATTAGTGAGTGTCGAAGGAATTTTCGGAACAAAACTGGCGCAGCGCGCACGGCCGAGATGCTGTAATGATTCTCTTCCTTCGATTCAACTTCTTTCTTTCTTTGTCGTCTTTCGCCATACAGAATTACATATTTTGGGGGAGGCGTGGCGTAACAGAATCCGGAAATAATAAGCATTCGGGCGGTCGAATTTAGATGGAGGCGAAATTCTAGAGGCCCGTGTACTGCGCGATGTCAGTGCACGTTAAACAACCCCAGGTGGCCGAAATTTTCGGAGCCCTTCACTACGGCGTCCCTCATAGCCTGAGTGGCTTTGGGAAGTTAAACCTCCATAAACCAAACCGATAAGCATTTGGAATAAAATCGTTTTAACATCCCGGCCCAGTCCTTCGAACTTCTTTTATGCGTGGCTTCGAATGGAATCAAAGACTTCTTGAGCTCAGCTGGAATAACAAATCTGGAATGGAAACGACTTTGGATATTAAATGCAGAAACAGCTGGAATGAATTGATGTTGATGCTTCGTAACCGTGCTCCAATGCAAAGTCAATTCAAGCATTCTTCTCAGACTGAGATTCTGAGAGTCAGTGATCACGCAATTTTTTGCAACATTTACTTACTCTACTGCTGCCTCTCATGGATCCAGCTACGGACGTGAAAACCCTTTTATAGAATTCTTTTCTTAGCGCTTTCAAAACAAAAAGTATCTGTACTGTAGCACGTACGGTACGATATCGAGCGAAAGCATGAATGAATGAATACATTCTTTAATAAGAGGCAATGCCTTTTTACCCTAGAAGGCGTAGAACTAAACATTTCCAAACATTCTTGGAGCAATTCCCGGTCCGCAAAAGGTAAACGACAGCACGCATCGATAACAAACGCTGGTCGAAAAGGTTACGACGTCCATCTTGGCTATGTTTCTCGCGTATTTGCGGTATCGGACTCGAAGGACGTCAGTAATTGGTTCCGAGCGCAGAGCCGGCAGGGGTGAAAACAGAACTCGCGTGTTGCGCCAATAGCTCACGCCATTTGGCTTCTATTAGGCGTAGCCCTTAAATCGATGCCAAGCGGGCGCACCCACTTACAAGAAAAAAAATATAGAAAATGATATCCTTAGTTTTTTTTTTCCTTTTCGTGTCGGTGATCCCCTTCGCTTCTGCGCGAACTCTCTCTAAGAAAATTAAAATTGTATATGGCCCATGGCGTTGTGTTTATCCTTCTGAACTTTAGCCTTCCTCGCTCCCTATCCTCCACGACCTTTTCTCTGGCCACTTGCTTTTGAGAGGCTCGAACGTCAATGTTAGAATATCGTTACAGGAGTCGAAAGCTGGCTTCTTGTACAAGAGCGAAATCGTAAGAGAATGACGACGCGTACGGCCGTCGTCTAAGAACGCGGGCGCTTTCCAAGACAAAAGAGGAAAGTGCGTGAAAGTCGACGTGGCGCTCAAAGGCTGCAATGGTGCTGCGCAGAGACAGCGATGAAGAAAGAAAAGAATAAAAGAGAGGAGAGAAAATTGAAAGAGCGACACGTATGTGCCTCGGAAAGACAAAGAAATGCCATGGGTTTTGCTGCGTAGGAAGACGTGGCCACGAGACGATACAAATATTTTCCGAGTCCTGTGGCGCAAAATGAAGCAACATGAAACGTGAATCTATGGCGAAATGCGTCGGCGTGTCCGCATGGGAAGAAGAAAGAAAAAAAAGAAGAATGTAATGAAAATAACAATAAAGAAAACGAGAATCGAAGGCATCGCTCGTATCACTCCGGGTGCGTGAGTGCGATGCCTTGAAATGGAAATCGAAGCTGACGCTGGCCGGCGTCCATTGGGACGCGAAACGCGTAGTGGGGAAGAAGAAGAGAAAAAAAAGGTTTAAGTAAAGAACAGATGGGGAGTCGCATGCTATCGCAGCTGTGAGCGCCTGTGTCCGCTTCCAAATGGTATTCGTATGAGTAAAGCGCCGCCTGGCGAATGGAAAAAAGATTGGGGGAAAAAAAAGCCACGCGGCCTTAAGCCCGCCCTCTAGAAATCAATATTTTGCTTTAGCAGTGAGGCCCCGCCGCGGTGGCTCAGTGGTTAGGGCGCTCGACTACTGAACCGGAGTTCCCGGGTTCGAACCCGACCGCGGCGGCTGCGTTTTTATGGAGGAAAAACGCTAAGGCGCCCGTGTGCTGTGCGATGTCAGTGCACGTTAAAGATCCCCAGGTGGTCGAAATTATGCCGGAGCCCTCCACTACGGCACCTATTCTTCCTTTCTTCTTTCACTCCCTCCTTTATCCCTTCCCTTACGGCGCGGTTCAGGTGTCCAAAGATATATGAGACAGATACTGCGCCATTTCCTTTCCCCAAAAAACCAATTATTAGCAGTGACATGAACGTCTCACTTTTCTAAAAAAAGAACAGATAAGGAAACACGGGGTGAAAGATATTTATCAGACAACAACGGAATGGGGCACCCAAATGGCGCTGACTGCAACGACACGGGCCGGATTTTTTTCGTGATCTGCTCCAGGGGCATCCGCGAAAGCTTCTGACGTCACTATGGAGTCGGAGAGAGTAAAAGGTGGTCGGCGAGAGTCGAACGATTTCAAATAACGGTCTGACCGAATTGCAGCTTTGATCCGCGGACCGTATACTTCACGTGACCTTGCTTGAATGGTTCTTTTTGGGAAAGGAAATGGCGCAGTATCTGTCTCATATATCGTTGGACACCTGAGCCTCGCCGTAAGGAAAGGGATAAAGGAGGAAGTGAAAGACGAAAGGAAGAAAGAGGTGCCGTAGTGGAGGGCTCCGGAATAATTTCGACCACCTGGGGATCTTTAACGTGCACTGACATCGCACAGTACACGGGCGCCTTAGCGTTTTGCCTCCATAAAAACGTAGCCGCCGCGGTCGGGTTCGAACCCGGGAACTCCGGATCAGTAGCCGAGCGCCCTAACCTCTGAACCACCGCGGCGGGCATGACCTCGTGGCATTCGATATTTTTTAGCACACCGGAGACGTACAAGCCAGGATGTATACCGGTCTACGGGACGCCAGCTGCGCAGGCGCGGTGACCTTGGCTGGCCCCATTCAAGCACTACGCGTGCGCAGTAGTCGTCTGGTAAACCGATATACGTCTCGGTAGCACGTCTCTTGTATGCCAAAAACGCCCATTGAATCGTTGCGAGCGTAGCTTGCGTCCTGCAGTTTTGGCATCGACGCCTGTCCAGAACTGCAGCTTACAACGTCGTGCAGATAGATGCTCATAGTGAGAGGCAGGTTTCGGGTCATGAAAACGGAACGAATAAAAAAGGTAAACAAAAACGATTCGACGATGGCACGAAATGCAACCGACGTCTCCGAAAGTCAGAAACCCAAGCTATCTCAGCCATATAAATCCCACCAATTTAGCGGGAATCCCTAATGGCAGTGCCTGCTATACCTTCAGCTATGCCGAGGGGATAAAAAAAAAAAGGCTGGGATCTGCCGGCGCAGTAATCAGATGCAAAGCAAAGCTAGAAGCGAGAGGCGAAATGTCTCCACGGGTTGTCATTAGAGGAAACAAAAAAAAAAGCACAATAGAGGCGAAACCCAGACAAACAGATGAGAAGGGGGAAAGCGAACTTTCAGTTCCTTGCTAAGCGCCGCAAGGCGCACGCCAGTTCCAGCTCGAGACTTATGTTCTTTCATTTTTTTTTTGCCCGAGTTGTTCCTAGGCCGCTTTGTTTTGCAGCTCCGTGCAGGATTCGGGGTTCCAGCGGAGACGACGACGACAGGAAGGAGATATCCCTGAATGTCGGGCGGGCGAAAAAGAATAACGAATAAAGAGCCGCATAATACCGGAGTGCGCAGCTCCCAGGGATCTCGCTTACCTTCCATTGTTTCCTAGCACGCGAGGATTCCATCGGGGTCGCCTGGGTTTTTGCTGCTTGCCGCGGCCGACGGCGCTCGCTTTCCTGAGGGCTGGCATCTGTGCTCGCTATGGACGCGCGCACTATAGCTGGGTATACGCCCGTTCATTACCGGAAAGAAGGCAGGCAGACAGGAATTGGACGCACGCTCTTGTTCTTGCCGTTTCTGGTTTTGAGCTTTCGAAACAGGAGGAGGCGGATGACGAGGACGCGAATTAGACGGATCGTGGCGGCCTGCCGCGCGCTGATGACGCTTAAACATCCCTTGATGAATGCGGGCGACAGCTAGTACTTAATTATCTTCTAGCTTCGTTTGTTTTCTGTCTGTTGTACCTCACTGGCGCTGTTAATAAAGTGCGGGCGGTTAAGTTAGCTGTCGCTTAGTGCAGTGCAGCGCGTATATGTTTGTCTTTGCGTGTTTACGATGGGCTCACGGAAGAGAGGCTCTTTGGTTTTTTTTCCATCTTGTGGTTCTGGCCATACACCTAGACACGTTACTGAAAAAAAAAAGGATGGCTCTGCCACCTGTTTGTATTGGACATGAGCAACCAGTTTTTCCCCCTCCTTCTATTTTTAAAAATTAAGTTTTTCCTTTTTTTCTCCCCCTTGTACTTGCTTATGGTTACTTTCTAGTTTGGCCTTATGCCCGCACCGCCTTAAGTCTCAAGTTATAGTTTTTTATATTAGAGGCCTGGGTAAGTAAGCGTTTATGGAAAGGGCATGCTGGAAGTTGTATCTACAAGATAGTTTTGGGTTTGCTTTGCATCTAGATGGGCAAAATTAAAAGTATGGATAACTAGCTCGTTTTCACAAGGTTAGCTCTGGATTAGTCATATGAAAGGCACGTGTTCACACGCGTCTGTTCCTAACAGAACTCCTAACATAGCTCTTCGCCTGGCCTAGCTTGATCAACTTGATGTCACCTTTTTGATCTGAAATCTTAATGTGAACCATTTTTTAGTTTCCCTGAGAGGGTTTAGAGGAAGGAATAAATATTCGAGAACAGCTATCGCAAGCGCCGAACATGAGTGAGCAGTAACCTGTCCAAGTGAACCATGACGTCGATGTGAGATTCATGAGCATCGCCATTACCGTGAGGCACATACATAGTCGTTAGTTAAACTGAGAAGAGAATGTTAGGGGTGCTGCGCACGACCACTGGCGCACTTACTATACTGTTCGTGTTGTTGCACTAAGCTAGCTCTGGCCTGTCGCTTTCGCGATAATTGGAAGGTTTCTCCCTAATCGAGACGCTTCTGCACGATAGAGCCTTCACAGAGTGCCACAGCGAGTTAGAGGGCGCCCGACGCCGCGACAGTGCGTGAAACAGTAGCAGGCGCGCTGAAATTGGAGGGGGGAGGGGGCGCAGCCATCCGCACGGCATGGCTCTCGGCTGGCGTCGCTCCGTCGGTGTTTCCTTCCGGGCAGCGCACTTCCCGCCGAATGCGTCCTGACGTGCCTGTACAAATGGTCTCTAGCCGTAACCCTTTTAGGGCGCACGCGTACCGGGGGTGCCTCCATCCAGCGACTCGTACAGGAAGCAAACGTAAAGAAGCACGTTACGTGGAAGCAAAGAAAGATAAACAAAGTGGGCGGAAGGGACGCCCCCTCGCTTTCTTCCGATACACACATACTGCGAGCAACTGAAAACGACGTAGGCCAGAAAGCGTCCATGTAAGGCCCGCAGCGTTATCACCCTCTCAGCGATAACGGGCCACGGTTGGCTCGTGTACTATACGCAGAACACGCGCCGTTAGGCCGCGAGTTGGCAAAGCACCGCACACCGGCTGGCTGGGCTGGACAACGAGTGGCGGGCCTGCATTCCGTCTCGCTTGTTGCGTGCATCACGCGGTCGGCGGGAAGCTGTATGCACAGGCGTGCACTTGTGGCGACTTTTGTCAGCTTTCAAGCAGTGCTTACATCGCGTTTACGTGAGCGTACCTTAGAAGTGGCATTATTGGCGTGCAATCGTGTCGGGTGTGGTTCTCTCGTTGATCGACGGAACCGTATACCAGCCTTGGGTCGCGCTTCCAGTACGCCCCCAGATGGAACCGTGTTATGCGGGCACCAATAACCGACACGCTGACGCACCCGGAGCCTCAACATGTACAGCCGTACACATCAATCACAAGGCTGTATCCGTCACATCACGCACAATGTTATCGTAATGTAAACGCTTTACTGACGGACACAACTCTTTGCTGTGCTACTACGTGTTTCCAGTAACGATTTCGGTGTCCACGAAAGGAAGGAGCCATATCTGTTTGCCGTCACACGAGGTATCGAAAATGTTAGGTTCAAAGGCTACGAACTTTTCTCATAGATAAGACACACTAATCTGACAGCTGCGCTGTCAAGACATGACGGCATGATCTGACCGGAGCGACCTTCTCTCCTCAATCCTCGCTGCCTTGCACGCAACTGCGCACGAGGCTGAGTGCCGCCGACGCGATAGCCTCCCTCTGCCGTACTGCACCGCGGCGTCTGGGCTTGCGTCGTCCCGGAATCAATAAGAACAGGCATGGTCATCCACGCTCTCTCGAGCTCTGGCGCGGAAGCCGGCTCTTGCTCTGGGCCTCGTCGCAGCGACCCTTCCGCGAGCCCCGGCTGTTCAGCTCGGGTTCCGCTGCCACACATTAGCGCCGCGAGCCGGGGACCCTTTGGAGCTCGTTGGGTGGCGACCCGTGCCCGCAGTCACCATCAGTTTGCGGCTATGGGCTGCTGCCAGGCGGGCAGGCGCCGCTAGAAACAGCACGCGGGTGGGCGGGTACGAAGGGGTACATGGGCGGGTGCGCGTTGCATGCGTAGTTCCCGATTCCTTTTTTTTTATGTGGATATATGTGGAGGGAAGAAAGGTTAGGAAAGTTCCCAAACAGCCCTCGCTACTGGGCCTGTGTCTCGCCCCTGGCTTCTGCAGCGGCCGCGGTCCACCGCAGATAAGGGCCAAGTCATCGACGTCGTTTGGGCGCTGGGTCAGGAATGAGGATGTCATATAGGAGCAGTGCGACACTGGCCGTGCCAGAAAGGGCCTGCGATAGTTTGATAGCCTGCATGCACGAGGAAGCAGTATGGGCCGCTGCAGGTCACGTGAATGGCTTTAAGATGTGGTTTTGTCAACAAAATCGCGCGTGTGCACAACGCGCTAATGAAAAAAATGGATATTAGTACGGGTGATAACGTGAATTTCCTGAAATGCGCAGTGAAATTACATAAGCAGTTGGCACAATATTTAAGAAGAACCCCCTAAGCTGGAGTAAATTTTAGCTTTTAGCAAGGGATGTTAATAAGTAATTAATTCTTTATTATGTGCATAGTGTAGCGCTACTTGCTGGGCGCACTTTCACAGTTGACCAGCTGCTAAAAACTTGGTCGCTGACGCTGAAAGGAAACTGAAAAATTATGAATTTAAAGCGTTACTTAGGCTAGTCTTTGTACTCGGTTCTACTAGAAGCGAAAGGCTTTAAAGACGAGATGTTAGTAGGAGAGGTTCAAGCCTTATGACGCTCTCTTGCTCTGATTCAGCGTTGTGCTGAAGAGCATTTAACTAGTAGAATGGAAATGTATAGCGTCCGCCGTAACAAGCTTGACTAATGCGAATCGCGCGTGGAAAAGCTGGCTGAAGTTTCTGGCTTGCTGTCCGCACCCTATTCAGCTTCACGTAGTCGAAGCTTTGAAAATAGTTGTAAACCACTACAATTGTGGCTTCTTCAGAACAAGACATGCTAGTATTGCACGCGACCAGCGGCGTCAGGTTCAAACTTGTCGATTAGTATTTCGAGCGGCGCACAACGCCCGACCGATAAAATTAAGGCTTCTTCACCATCTCTATGAACAGACGAAAAATAAAAAGAGGAAGACGTTTCCAGGGCGCTGTGTTATCGTCCTCCAATTTTCGTTCCATCCGCTGCCTTGATTCACTGGTGAGTTTCCACGAGGCATCGACTTTCCTGAGTGAGCTTGTTTCCGGTTCACCAAATGATCGCCGAAGAAAAAAAAAAGACTGACAGCGATAACTGTATCGCTACCTCCCACCCATGAAAGAGGATACTCCCGGAACCGCTGGATTAGCATGACCACTAGTAAACAGTGTGGGCAGGTCCCACTGGCCATTTAGTATGTCCTTATAGCTCACCTCTCAGGTGCCAATGACTGGAGTAGAACACGAACACATATTCAAGTCTACACATTTTACACAAGATCGGACCCACACAATACCCAAGTTACTGTCCTTGGTGCGGAGCAAGCCCCACGGTCTACCATATATAGTGGGAGTGCTAGGAGAAACCGGACAAAAACTTAATAGTGCCATGCATACCCGACACACGAGCAGAGGGAGGAGGCTCTGACCAGCGACAACCTGGACCAGCAAGCCTGGATAATGCAGCTAGTCCGCAAGTCAGCGGAGCCCTGGACTAGGGGCCCCGACCACCTGGCTCCTGAGAATTGATCACCTAAATAAAAGTTTTCTCTCTCTCTCTTTCTCTTATGAATAGCATTTCCTCATCGTTGTCGGAGGAAAGAAGCGCGTGCCAATATTTGCGCACGTCTTACATCTAGCCCGCGCAGTCACAAAGCGCGGCATAATAGGAGAAAGCACAACATAACACACAAGCGCGACACACCGCAGTGCCTACAATAGAGGAGAACAGCAGGCAGGCATTGGAGGGCGCCAGCGGAGCGGGCAATGGTTTCGCCGCGATAGCGCCAGTGACGGGAGCATTAGCCGGAACGCGCCCCGAATCCTGACAGGTCCCGGGGCGGTGAGATGCGCCAGATATCCGCCGCGGCCGCCGAGCTCCTGACGGATCGCAGGATTGACCACGGGTAATTAGTTCGCTGTGGCCGATACGGCGCGGCTGCTGCGCCGTGGACAATGGCTCCGCGGCCTGTTAGGGCACTTCGGGAGCGGCGAATAAGGCGCGCGAATTTTGTTTGCAATGGCAAAAGCCGGCATGTTTGCTTTTGCTGAAACGACCTGTCGAATCAAATAAATGGGGACGTCGGTCGAAGCTCTTTTTTTTTCTCTATTTCTAGCGCTCTTTTTATTTTTGCCCGAAAATGTCCTGGGCTGCTTTTTCCTTCAGAGGCAGAGGTCTTTGGCGTAGCTATGTCGGAAGGCCAATTAGTTATAAATAAGGCCTTCCTTGCGACGGCGTTGTATACCAGAGAAAACAATGCTCCAAAGTGTCAATGAGGAGCTCGAGAGAAAACATCGATGAAAGATATAATACAGCATCCATCATAGCCGTCCCGCAGAATGCTAGGAATTTCTAACTACACAGTTACATCGTATATTTTTCTTTTTTTTTCGCGCGGTATACCACGGAAACCTGTCACACGAACGCAGACAAAGCAGGCAATGAAATACTTGTATGTGCACAGACGGGTGACTTCAAGTAGCCTAGGCGAGCCCGAGCCTCTAATTTGCTGTGAAAATCCAGGGCACTTTTTCCAACTCCTAGATCATTACCATGGAATTCGGGACAACGTCCAGCCAGCGCTGCAAAGCCTAGCGGCCTGTAGCGCTTTAATGGCAGCAACTCGGTTGTTCTCTTTCTTTCTTACGTCACGTATGAAGACAGCGCGCTATTTTTTTTAAATGTTCAAAGCCATGCACCACATGGTGGCAGCCAAGGAAAATAAAAGCACTTGTCCCGAATTATTGTTAATGTTTTTGTTTTTTCTCCTTCCCAGTGTTATGTTATAAGCCCTCTCTGCTGGTTATAATAGGGACGATGGAATCTAGTTAACATAAAGCAACTCAAAATCCCGAAGAGAAATTCTTCCAGCACCTTTCCTCTCTTTTATTTTATTTTGTTCTCTGCATAAATCTCGTTTTCCGTGCTTACGCGGGCCGCACTTCGCGGACGCAAACGGGAAACTAAGGGTAAAGCGCTACGGCATCGATACAAAGAAGCATGAAATAAAGCGTTAAGAAAAAAAAAACAGTGGTGGCGATAACCTTTGACGAAGGGCCCCGAAGCGTGCGTGGCCAAAAGTGGAGAGGGACGTCGTTCTACCAACGCACCGAGGAGGCTTCGGACGCTCTCTGCCCGGGGGGTCCACAACGTGCTCAGAGAGCGAGACCAGGTGAAGCCGTATATCTCTGGGCGAAACTGAGAGGAGGAGCCACATTGCCTGACAGCGCGATCGGCCGCGCTAGTTTTGCGGCTGTTTTCCTAATGCAATGGACAGGCTGGAGCGCATTGGCAGTATCGGCTTCAAAACTACTTAATATAGACCAAGTTTTGAAGAACAGTAACGCTCTGCCTCGACCAATTTTAACCAAAGACTTATTGAGATAAATTACGAACTAAGTTTTGTGAGACAAATGTGCAGTTGTATAAAGAATAAAGATAGTAGGGGCAGGAAATATGCATTTTAGAAAAAAGCATGAACCGTGAATAGGTTAGAAAAAGCCTGAACCGTGAACATGTACCAGGCGTTAAAGGCGATAGTGGCGAATGCCAGGCTTCCTACTTCGTGTCACAGTTGGTTACAAACATCTGCTTACGTGCTTAATGCGCCAGATAAAATGGTCGGTCTTCAAAGCGTAGTTTCACAGCAATGCAGGTGAAACATTTGCCTGGGCCACACTAATGACCCGTTTTCCCGGTTCTCCTATAGCACTCCTTAAGTCTTTGCCCTCATAACCGAGAGACATGGCATGTTGTTAAAACTAATGTAATTGCACAGGTAGTGACAATAATGGTATATGGGCTCATGAAATAGAAGAGACCAAATAAAATTAAAAAGTAACTTCCAGCGTCCTTACTTTATCTGTCTTTTTGTGTTCCGCACTGTCCGGAATTGCTGTAGCTTCCGAGTAACCCGAGATGTCATGTCAATTCGCGTGTCTCGCAGCCATTTCTTTCCTGATTCCTTCTGACAGCAGGGGAGCATGCTGAGTTAGTGCTATTCTGCCGGCCCTCTCCGGGTGCCATTAAATCCGTCTCTCCCCACCACTTCCTTCTGGACGCAGCAAGTACTGGCGAACGCTGCTGCTGCCCAAAGCGCGCGCGCTCACATGCGCCGCGCCTGCATTGTGCGCCGCTATGAGCCTCGGATGTGGGAAAATAAAGAAGCGCTGCACCATTGAAAGTCGAGAGTTGAGTGCGTCGCCGCGGGCTATGTCGAAGAATGACAATGCCCTCCGTTGTGAAGGGAGGAAGAGCGAGCAGCACCAGAGCTGGGCACTGCGCGGAGTTGAAAGGGTTCGGCCCATTTGAGCGACGAAATGTCATTGAAGACCACACGTCTCCTTATAAATGAGCTGGTACAGAAATAAAAATATAAAAAGCAGAAGGATGTGCTGTGCGAATGGATGTGCTGTACGTGAGAAATGAAACTCGGCACGAAAGAACTCGACGGTGACTACTGGCTAGTTTGACATCCAGCTCACTTGAAGTGTAAGAAGAGGATAGAAGACAGTATGACCGGTGATACTAGGAAGAGACATCCAGGCGTACTTAAGGACGTATCTTTTTTTTGTTCTTTCGGGTTTCACCGATGGTTGAGGAAAGCAGAACTGATGTCGGGGGAGAACAGCAGCGCCTTTCTTCTTTTGACAGGACAGCAGGACCGGGACAGTATAAAGGTCCTATTTCAATTCTTTTCCATCTTGGCCCCTACATCGCCCTTTCTCTTTTGTTATCAGAAGCTATGTCACGCCGCTGTTATCGCCGAATTCGATCAATCGGCTCGGTGAATAGTAAGGAAGCAATGGCATGGACTGGGAAAGAACCAATAGATTATAACAACTCAGAAAATATTCGAAGATAGTAAGAGGCAACAGTAAGCCACACAGAGAGAAGAGAATATACGTCACGACGCTGAGCCACACGACCAGCCCCGTGTCGTATGCTCTTATGTGTGTGTCGTTTATTGTTGGATGTTACAATCTATGCGCTATGAACCAACTATAACCCAGATACAGATTCTTCTGCACTGAATGCTCTCTGGATAAAGGTTCTTGAGCACCGATAGGGAACGTGCTGATGAAAGGACTGGCGTAAGGGCGAACTAGTAAAGCTAGTTTTGGTGAATAGCCGTAATACTACTCTGTAAGCGCTATTGGGTATACCTCGTCGAGCACATGTCAACGGAAGCTTCAGAATGGGCGACGTGTTTCATCTCTTTCTTCGCAAAAACTCTCTCTGGACGGCACATAGCGTGTGAAGCGAGGAGATGCTTCGCTGCTGGAGCACTCAGTCATCAAATTTCAATTCAGAGAAGTTCGTTTCAGTTTGTTGTACATTGTTTTTTTTTTAAGGACAGGCTGTCAGCGGCAGTAATTTTCAGGTAAAATTGGTCTTCAAAATTTTCTTGCCGAGAACTGACGCGCAGCCTGCCAAAATCAGCGAGTAATTTTTGCCTGCTTTCATCGCTTTCTGGCTGGTCATGACAACGTCACTGGGTTGCGTTGGTGTTGTAATATTGTACCTTTCAACTCCTCTCAGCTCTTATTGAAGCGGGTTTGGGTGTTCACGCGCAGTTCTTTTTTAGTGCACATATGTGCTTCGAACGAGGGCGCAGAGAACCTCTGTTTCTCACGAAGAATCTCTCTATTCCTCCGGCTAAATATAGAGTAACACGATGCCACGGGGGCGCCGGCCTCCGTGGCACGTACCATAGGGTGTGTCACGTGACATTAGTTGCGCCTTTGGCTGCTTTCAACGCAAATGAATACGCTACCTGGTGAACTGACACCAAGTGGTCACATCACTGGCGGCCTCCAGTATATAAACGCGCTTCGAAATGTTTAGATCTGACCGCAGAGACATTATGGCAATGTAACGCAAAAACATGGCGGCTGGGCAAATGACGGAGGCCAACAGTCACCGCAGTCAGGATAAGCGCAGGGAAATGTTCATACCTCATTTTTAATTTGCGACCTTAATGAATGGGAAGGGAGCAGTGTAATTATTTTATGGCAGAAAGATAATTGATTAGAAAGCAGGACAAGAAAACAACCACATGCCAAAGATGGGAACCGAGCCCACGACCTCCGAATTTCGCGTCCGGTGCTCTACCAACTGAGCTACGGCGGTGGCTGCCCAGTCTTTTACTGTAGTCAAGAGTTTGACGAAACGTCGTCTGGTCAGGTAGAGGCATAATAAAAACATAGGGTCACTGACCAAGTCAAAATTTTTAAAAGTCAAAATTTTCACGTGCGTTCCGGTTGACCTGGCTGTGGAAACCTGCAAGCTTCGTTTGAACGAGGACTCGTCTCTTGAAGAGCGCACACCTTTCGACGTACCCGACCTATGTAAGCTTCTTTCCTTTTGCCTTGCCAACACATATTTCTCGTACGGTGGCAATTACTATCGACAGACCTTCGGCACAGCCATGGGAGCATCAATTTCCGTGACGGCGGCTAACCTCACAATGGAAGCCATCGAGACGAAAGCCTTAGAAACATTCGAGCCACGCCCTAAATTATTCGTCAGGTACGTGGATGATTGTTTTTGCATCTTAAAGAAACAATACGTCCAACGGTTCTTAAACCACCTCAATGGCATAGAAGCCTCAATCAAGTTCACTGTAGAAGAGGAGGCGAATGGCTGCATCTCTTTTCTGGACACCTGTGTGACGCGAAAACCCACGAGCCTGGAGTTCACCGTGTACAGAAAGCCTACGCACACAGGCCGTTATCTTGACTTTTATTCTGTCCACCCGATGGCACACAAGCGCTCTGTCGTCTGCTCTTTAGTCGAAAGAGCAATAAACACGTGCTCGAACGAGCAGTCCCTGAAGGAAGAGCTAAAGACTGTTGAAAGGGATTTGGCGAGAAATGGCTATCCAAGAAGTTTTGTGGCAAACACAAAAAAGAAACTACTGGAGCGACCGCCACCTTCTGACGTCGCCAATGCTTCTAAGCCAAAACGCGCATCCATCCCCTACATGCCACATATCAGTGAAGCACTTGGTCGGGTATTCCGAAAGTACGGCGTGCAAGTTGCCCACGTTCCAACAAGCAAGCTTAGAAACGAGCTCGTCAATGTGAAAGACCCGCTTCCCCCTGACAGATATCCTGGGGTCGTGTACAAGATTCCGTGTGAAGATTGCGACCGGAATTATATCGGGGAATCCGGAAACTGGTGCAGACGGATCCAGCAGCACAAAAATGACGTGGCGAAAGGACGCAGTGCTGCTAACGCTCTGGCCGAACACGTGCAAGAGACTGGACATGTCATCAATTGGGACGGGGCACGTGTGCTTGCCAGAGAACGAATCACTTCTAGACGCCTGTATCTAGAGTCCTTGATGATACAAACCACTCCCGGTTCACTAAATCGGACGCAAGGAAATCTGCCTGCTGACTACGCAAGATCATTACGACGCATTTTTGAATAAGATATAAACGCATGCTTTTGCCTGATTTCACCCATTGTGAACAAGGAAGCCGTAGGGCTTCCGAAACGTCAATACGTTTCTTTAAAAATTTTGACTTGGTCAGTGACCCTATGTTTTTACCAGTCTTTTACTGTAGGGAGTATTTATGTTGCGTGCAATCTAACCTTGAGAGTGTTCCTCATCGCCACCTTCGTCCGTAGTGGCGGACGTTGTACGTCCGGTATTATTTCGAGTGTCACGTGGAACGAGATACTCGCAGACAATAGAAAATTGCCAGGATAGGACAATGGACACATTTGCAAGGAGCTGCTTTTAAGGCGTGGAGTAAGTAATGGTATAACAGGGCAGCTTCCCGGGGACCATGTCTATGTTTGTGCGAAGCCGTAACTTGGAAGACATTACGCAACGATATCATCGCAAATGTGCATCGTTAAAATAAAAGAACTACAATTCTGAATGCAATTCTTACGTTACATTTTGAATTTGGAAATAAATTGTTACGTGAGAAAATACTTGCGAGAACGTAAATCGGAATGTTGTAATCTAAACAAAACACCGATTATTTCGCGTGTATGCCGCGGCAGTTATTTTCTTTTATACATCCAGTGTCCTTATTCTCAGGCGCAGCAAAATTACAATTTTATAGAAATAAATTTTGCACCGTTCTGTTCTGTATACCACTGGTGTCGCAAGCATCGGTAGTCGACTAGCGAATGTTTTTAACTGCAGCAGACCGATGGGTTATGCGACTGATCGCTTTCATTACGAAATGGAAACACTTCAGGCAAGGCGGCTAAAAAACTGCAGTGCGATGGAACGTGGCTGGTCACTTCCTCTTTTTTGTGTTTATTTAGCGCGCCAAATCAATTTACTACGTTGCCCTAGCCGTCCGGGTTCATCCTGTTCCAATGCACATACCTCCAGGGCACGTCACCGGCCGAACCTTTGTGAAAAGCGCGGACCAGTGTCGAGTGGCTGCCTCCCGTGCGCAATCTCCGATCTGGGCTGCCGGTTGCCGGCAGCTAGCTCCGCTGGTGATTATGCACGCGCGTGACGCGCCACTTGCCTTTGCGCCCCGAAGCGGGTGCACCGTAATTAACTAATTCGCGCTTATCTGCGACGCTCACGTGATGCAAGAGGCGGCTGATCGCCTCTTCGTATACTGTCGACCTCTTTCCGCTGCCTGTACGCCAACACACTTTCTTTATCGGCCTTTACTGCTCATTTTATTTGTGCTAGGAGTTCATTTTTTAATGCCCGAAAGAAAAAGGGTCACATCAGTGCACTGTTTCTTTTTTATTTCTACTGCTCCAGCCGGTAGCGCTTTTTTAAGTCCCGTTTATTGGATTCGCCCGTTTTACCGCGGAAATCAGAATGCATTAGAGGTATTCTTTGTTTTTGTTTTATTCGTCTATTCCTTTTGTGCACTGAGTACAACGCTAGCGGATATATCTTATTTCTATGTGAAAATCTAGATTGGGCTCGCTCATGTCGGCTGTTTGCTTTGGTTTGGTTTGGTTTATAGGGGTTTAACGTCCCAAAGCGACTCAGGCTATGAGGGACGCCGTAGAGAAGGACTCCGGAAATTTCGACCACATGGGGTTCTTTAACGTGCACTGACATCGCACAGTACACGGGCCTCTAGAATTTCGCCTCCATCTAAATTCGACAGCCGCGGCCGGGATCGAACCCGCGTCTTTCGGGCCAGCAGCCGAGCGCCATAACCACTGAGCCACCGCGGCGGCTGCTCACGTCGACTGTACCCTTTGTACTCATCATGTGTAGGGTAGATAGAAACAAGTGGCAACTCAGCATACATTATTTCAAGTGAGTCTAGCGAGCACATTATATTAAGCCGGCGCACTGTGAAGTTCAGACGAATTCCTGAGCTGCGAAATCACGCGCGGTGTCTAATAGTAGTTTTTTTTCGCGCTCTTTGCAGTAACATGTCAGCACTATAATTGAACTCAATGTCGAAAAGGAAACAGGCACTGCTCAAGTTAGTGGAAGCAGTCTTAATGAGAACTACACGTCGCCATACACGGTAGCCTCTTTTCTTTTCTTGCACGTTTACTTACCTGTAATGTAGAATGTGTGTTCTGCTGTTGACTGCGGTCAATAATATATTTCGCGCCCTGACATTCATAATAATATAAGACACGCATCTTGGGCAAGTTTGTATCAATAGAGGCGTGTGTATCGGAAAGCAAGACCCCCCCCCCCCCCAAAAAAAAAAAAAAAGCCGACACGGATTTGTCATGATTACTTCTTGCTCGAAAGATAATGCAACACTGCTTTGGCTTTATGTGCCCGCATTTGAAACACCCAATTCAACACTTTCCTATCACTGTGATGACTGTCTTCGGCTCATAAAAAAACGCAACTTGAAATAACACAGGATTATAACCTCAGAAAATTTGTAAATGCAGGTGCGACGTGCTGTTTGCTAACAGTATTATGAAACAAATTATGCTACAGAGAAAATAATCTCAGTACAGTATTTTTCGAATTGGGGAAACTGTAGGAAGCTCGAGATCCTTAAGCATAACGAAGTGAATGCGAATTATGCTATAGAGAAAAAAATCTCAGTACTGTATTTTTCGAATGGGGAAAACTGTAGGAAGCTCGAGATCCTTAAGCATAACGAAGTGAATGCGAATAACGCCAGCGGTTATGTGGCTCGTTGAAGCTTTTTTACAGAATATGCATGCGTTCATTTTTCTTTACAGCTTTTAGATATTAAGCGCTCAAGACTACACCGAAAGAAGCTTGAGATCCCGTTTGTCTAGTCGGAAGGAGAAAGCGCGCCATACAACCGCCAGCGGGGCCGCCGTTAATAATGCACCATCATTTCTGGATACGATTCTCGCCTCCCTCGACACAGGGCGTGGGCTCAAGCACTTCCCAGGGCCATCTCTGTCATGCGTCGGATGCGTATGAAAGCCTCGGGTAACGGCGTACACCACTTGAATAAGAATGAAGGACTGAGATTCGCAGCATTCTGCGGCAGCCCTTGTCAATGAGTAACAACACCCTTATATGGACGGCGTCTCGTTTGCGGGGCCTTTTTCGCAAAACCCGCCACTGCGCGCGCACATTGCAAGTGGGTAATTTGTTTTGGAAGTGTATGGGAGGGGGCGGATGGACCGGAGGGGAGGAAAGGAGAGTTTTTGTTCTTTCTTTTTTTGGCGGCGTCGTAGTCGTGATGCTCGAGCGGTGTTGGCCCGATGGTCGAAGTGGGCCGAGCGTCTGTGCATAGTGCATGAACCGGGCGTGGTGCGACGCGTTCGCTCGTGCGCAAGATGAAAGATGCAGAGCAGCCCCCCCCCCCTCACCGGTCCATGCTGAGCACTAAGCGCTGTAGGAACTCTGCGCGCGCTACTGCGGGACCGCCGATTGCTGTACGCGTGGGGTGCGAGCGCAAATAAGCGCTGCGCTAAGAATGGCGAAAGCAGGAGGAAAGGGTACCAACTTCTGAGTCGTCGCATGCCCTCTAGAAAACAACAACACGAAACAAAGAAGACAGAATTTAGCGTTCGATAATGTTCAACCATGAGTGACAAGTTGGATGGGGGATAGATATATTCTGATTGTTGTCAGCGGACGACAGTGACACGCATATGGCAGCGATTAACCTGTTTTATAAGGCACACCGATGAGAGGACAGATTTGTAAACGTGGCCGCCATTATTACTTTTCTGCAGCGCCTTCCTTTCTTTTGCTGGTGGAGAAAAACCTAATCCGGTTCCATAAAGTGGACACTTTAGGGATGCATTGATTGGCAGTGTTTGAGCCTCTAGCGAATAAATTCTGGGAAACTGCGATGGCGCCCGATGTGCCTGGATGCATTGTAGCCTTTTTTTTTAAATACAGAAGCTGCTGCACAGCGCCTACTATCGATGAAGACGTGCAGTCACAATTACTGTTAGGTTGACCACGTCGGATATGATCGCTGTGTCAGCAGGCTAATTAAGATATATTGCAGCCAAGGAGTGCGCAAGCCCCTATGACCAAGTCGAGAATAAGATGCATAGTTTGACGCATCGTGTCTTCTAATGCGTGAAACACTGAAGCATGCGCTTCCCTTTCACTCTTATTTGTGCATATAACTACACAAGCACATACGCGCGTGCTCGCAAAAAAAAAAAAGAAAAAGAAACCAACTTCTGCCTTTGAGTTAATAAAGCCTATGCGCATGGACGTATGGAGATAGGGCGGCGATGAACCAACACGTCTTATCGTATATATATATATGCATGTTTATACAGACATCCGGAGGGATCAAAGGAGCGATGAATGCACTCGGCCGCGGCCTGGTTCGATCATTTTCGTTGCTCCTGAGTTCCGATCTTGTCTACTGGGGCCCATTATTTATTCATATTCAACAACGGCTCTATGATGACGCTGCCTTTTCGTATCGCGAGCGATGGGCCTCGGGGTGCGAACAGAAAGCGGGCTGCCCGGACACGCCAACGCTTAAGTGTACGCCCGCTGGCTGCGAGTTGGAATGGGGGCAACTCGCGGTGGTATACGCATCGCCTGATCCTTCTTTCCCTCGCGAATCCGTCCGAATGGAAGCAGCTCCATGGCACCGTGAAGAAGCAGAGAAAGTCGAGTAAGACGGAGGAAAAAAAGGGAGCTAAATAAAGAGCGCTAGAGCAACAATAAAGTAAAGTAAAGCACGAGAGCGGGGCGAAGGCACCGCTCTCTTCTTTGGCCGCCGGCGGCGCCAGCGGTGCCCCACGCAACAATGGCGTCCATTTCTCATGCATTATGCATTCCAGAAAGAGTTCGGACGACTACGCCACGAAAGCGAAAGCGTTATATATACATGCACCATTCCGATGTTGCTTCGGCTTGCCGCCTCCCCCTCCTACCCGCGCAAACTATTTTATCATGTCTCTTCGGATAGCCTCCTCTGCAGGGCGTTTGTTTGGTAAGCCGCCATCGGCGCGGGACGGCTCGCGGACTGCCAGCGGCGTTTTGGCCTCTCCCCGGAGTTTAGGTTGCATTGTCAGTATTGCACGGAATAACGATGTCTATGATGAGGCGCTTTGTCGTTGTATAGGCCAGCTCGCGTCGATATTCACTTCGGAGCTGCGGAAATGGACAAAATATTGATCTGTTATCGCTCCGACTTCTGTTCTCTACGTCACGTTTTAATGAACTCCGAACAAGGTGGACGGAAAGATACATGTTGGCTTGTTTGCGTGGCGTATCTTTGCAACTAAGTTGCATTAGGTTTCTCACACCGCCCATCCCCCTCTGTCTCGCCACGGCTCAGTGGTTTGGGCGCTCGACTGTCTGGCCGGAGGACGCGGGTTCTATTACGGCCGCGGCGGCCGCGTTTCGACAGAGGCGAAACGTAAGACGCCAGTGCACTGATGTTCGCGCACGTTAAAAAACGCCAGGTGATCGAAATTAATCCGGCGCCTTCCACTATGGCGTTCCTCACAGCCCATGTCGTTTGGGACGTTAAACCACAACATGACATACCGTAACATAACATGACATAACATGACATAACATAGCATGACATTATATAACACGACATAACATGACTTTACATAATGTGACATGACATAACATGACATGACATACCATAACCATAACATAATGTGGTGCATAATATTACATGCCATACCATACCCTACCATACCATACCATACCATACCATACCATACCATACCATACCATACCATACCATACCATACCACACCATACCATACCATACCATACCATACCATACCATACCATACCATACCATACCATACTAACGCCTTCCCTTTTTGTGTGCGTAGTGCTCCGTTGCTAGTGCCACGGCATTTCCAAAGAACAAGTCCCTTCACAGCATATAGGTTACGTATTCGAATCTCCGTACCGCGTGTGGAAAACATTCATATCTATTTTCGTGCCTAGCGGCATGGGTTGAAAAGGTCGCCGTTCTCTCGGCATTTGCTGTGTTGCCAGCAGCTGTTGGCAGCCTTTGCGTGCTTTGCTCCGATGTTACAATATTTGAAGTTCAGCAAGAACTGAATTTTTTTTTCCACTGCACCTGCGGTTCAACAGGAGATCGTAAAACATTTGTGGATTTCTTCTGCAGCTACTGAAGAAAAAGAAAGCGCTCTAAGAGCTCGCCGATCTTTAACGTAAATGACGTACCGCAGAGTGAGCGTCAGCGCGAAGGTGGTCGGATTTGCATCGGCTCAACGCCGCCAATAGATTTTCTGTAATGTGACGAGTAAAACTGCTCTTCCCAACTAATGTGGCTCGGAAGGGCAGATGAACCAAAAAGCCAGCTTTGATACATTTTGCTCAGCCATCTTGCTAATATCAAATGTGGCAGACCACTTTATACGATCAGGTTGACATTTAAGTTATCTTCTTTACACTGATTCGGACTGTACGCATGGCGGGTGGCGTTAAGGTTTAATGAAGGCGCTATAACCGGATTCACATTATCGCTGACTCGCAGCAGGTACGCCCGTATGTGTCACAATACTACCGGGGCACGGAGTCGGCTTTCGGCCTGCCCGCGACGACCGAGTTATCGTAATTAATTGCCGGCCGCTCCGAGTTGGAGCGACCGGCCACGAAATGCTCGTCTCTCGATTCGCCCATCGAGCACGGACGGGCTCGCGCCAGCTCACGCCACGCGGGAACTCCGAGAGTTGAAGAAGAGCCACGCTTTTCGAAGCTTATGCACGGGCCGCCGCCGCTGCCGCATGAGCACCGGTAATGACCTCCGGTCATTAAGGCTTCATTAATAAGCTTCCATTGTGCTCCCTGCATGAACGCTGCAAGGAGAACGGGAAGTTTCGTCCGGATCAAAAGTGAAGCGGGAAACTGGAAATACAAAACTCCATCGATATGACGTCGTTAGCGAGGAGTCGTAGTCCGTCTATCCATCACGTGGTAGAGCAGTTCCTCCTTTACAGCGAATTATTTTGCTAATTTAAAAGAAGAAGTCGCAAGAAGAGCCTATTCGCCAGGTGTGCATTGAAGCGGGATGCTTTGAAGGACTGTCGACTTTTGAGGCATAGGACGAAAAGGGCGGAAGCGGGAAGGTTAACTACAGGACGACCTCTCTGATCGTGCGCTGGGTGAAGGGACTCTTTTAATAGAAAGAAAAATGAAATTGTGGGGTTTAACGTTAAACCCCACAATTTTATTTTGGTTATGGTTATTCAATCTATTGCCTTTCCATATCGCAAAGGTCATCAGATTCTGCTTGACGGCGACGGTACATCACCGAAGCACTATTTCCAGCACGTTGCTCATATATGGCTTTGCGTGAGGTTAAGAACTCGCCACACGCTCTTATATGGCGAACGGCGCGTCACGCCATTTCCTGCATTTGCGAGAGTGCCGTCGGCTCTGCGTACGTATTTGTGGCGAGACGCAGCGAGTGACGTGATTCGATAGTTGCGAGGCGAGCGAGCGCCGTCGGCTCAACGCGCGCTGCTGTGGCGAGTCACGTGGCATGACGTCAGAGCCAAGCCTCTGCTCCTCCTGGTTTGAAGGTCAAATTTCATAGCCACATGACCTTGAGCTTTATACGGGAGGAGTAGAGCTTTCGCTCTACAAAAAAAAAAGCTTTACCGCACGCGGTATTGGCTTCGCTTGTGTATACCGCCACGATAGCGCGTTCCTGTGTGTTGCATAATGGGCTTCTATCTTCGGAGTCCGCACCTAGATGGCGCCCCTTTCGCGATTGTGATGTTCTCTTGCTTTTATGCCCCTTCTCTGCACTGCGGCGCACGCGATGAAGTTTGGTTGTTGATCAGCGCCTCGTTCGATCTGTCCACGCCTGTCTACTCGACGCAAAAGAAAAAAAAGACAGGTGGCTATGGTTACGAAAAAAACAGCAAAAAAAAAACGAAGGTAGAAACAAAGGCGACACTCCGTTAGTCCTGCCCGGTGTAGCCCTGTTAGCCGTTAAGTGGTTGCTACCCTGCCACCGCTCGAGAGGTCCTCAGCCAACTTTCTCGGTAAGTTCCGAGTTAGTTATCCATTTGAGTAAGGGGAGGGATCGGGGCTTCAACAGGGGCAAGTATCGCTAGCGGTGCTTGGATCGGCAGAATGCCGGCCACGGCAAAGGAAGCGGGGGACTGGTGAGCGGGTCGTAATGGCTGACGTGAGGAGCAGCTGGCGACTGCAGGCGTCGTTAAAGCGGGTTAAAGGAGCATATTTCTCGGCAAATTGGCGCCCAGCTACCCTTCCGCAACAGGACCGGCTCCCACCGCCTCATTTCCAGCTGGCCGAGGAAAGGGGGGGGGGGGGGGGGCATCGCAAAGCCCCTCTGTGCGTTGGTCGGCCGCTTATGTGCGGGCGCCGCCGATGGACGTGAACGAGCGGTTTCGCCGTAAACACGTCGCTAACGAGGCACTATTTTATCGCGCAGTTTAATTAAACAAGCTTTTTTTCCGGCCTCGGCCAATGGGGCTGCCGATTCTTCGGAGGGCTTTAGGTCTGGTCCGGCTAGAATGTGCCTTTATGGTCGCTGCTTCAACGCGCCTTTGATGAGCCGCGAATGGCGTACAGCTTTACACGGGCACTTTCGTGGTATGCGGCTAACTGTACATACCTGCGAGCAGTTAGTTTCGGGGCATTACGATAGAATAAGGCTATCAGTGGAGCGCGAGACCGCGTACAGGTAATCTATTAGATGTAGCGGGAAAATAAGAGGGGAAGAGGGCCGACGCCGTTTTTACTGTAAAGTCGATTTTCCTCCATAGTGATCCTTGCTTATGCGACCGTTTGTATTTTGTACCTGAGTTGGCGAGAGAGCGAAAAGATAGCGGTAGGGTTTTAACGTAGTTAAACCTAGTAGACATGCGAAAGCATGTGTTTAGCCTGGTTGGCTCAAGGTTTTGCTCTGCGAGGTCGTCGTCACTTCCGGCAACGATACTAGGCCCAGGTTGAGCTCTGATCGAGGTTAAGCTGAACTGATCTGTTCGCGCCGCAGACGGAATTTGATGGAGACGACGACGTGCAATGCACAGCGCGAGAGTGTGTTGCAGTTGAACACGAGGCGTGATTGGCAGCGGTGATAGCAGAGTGCTACAATAAAGAAAAAAAAGCGGTAGCCTATTGCTCTCGCTCAGTGGCTTGCGAAGCTGACTTGATCGCTCCGCCGCGGGTTCTAAACCCAGTCGCGGCAGTATTTATTTTGTTTCTGCAGCCTCAAGGTCATGCAAGGCACAAGATTTTTGGTTTGGGCTTCGACCCCGTGAAGTAGGGCTTTCGCACTGAAACGTTATTGTGATGCGACACTAAACGTCAGTGATTCCTTGCGCCAGAGTCACCAAGACATGTTGTTCTGTCAGCAGGTCTGAAGCTTGCCGGGCCCGCCACATTGAAAGAGAGCGGTATGAATAAGGAGGTGTGGTTGGGGGGGGGGGGGTAGTTAAATGGCAACGAGGCAGGAGGAAAGGGATTGGTTCAGTTTAGCATATGGTACGGGACAATACAGGCATCCGGTTGTAGCATTCACTTCAATGCCAACCAGTTCCTTGGGCGTCTTCGTCCCTCAGAACCGATTGACATTGGAAACGCTACAACTGGGTGGAAGAAACTGCCCTACGTACGACAGCCGAGATGCTGGGCAGTGAAGCGCTGTTCTAACTCATGAACAACTTAGGGAATCGGCCGCTGGTTTGACGGCCTCACTGTGTTTTCCTTTTTATCCCCAATAAATTGGTGGACAAAGTATAGAATGAGATGCAGGTAGTCTATTTGAATCAATGGACGTCGAGCAGGGCCTGTACATTATAACGATTTTTTTCTCTTCTCGTTCTGTTGTGTTCTTGTCGTCAGTCGTGCCGGCTGGTAGGTTACAGGGAGAGAGCAAGTGGTGAAGGCGCTGAATGTCTTGGGCTAGGGACGAAGGGCAAAACGAAACAGACGCAATGAAACTGGGGGTAGTCTAAAAACATACTGGCCACGGCTCCCTTCGGCCGAGCTGCTCTTGCACCAGTAAAGAGAAAAAAGGATCGCAGTTTGAATAGAATCAATCCCTAATCGCATTTGAATGGAAATCTCTGTAGCAAACTGGAAAAATGATATATATATATATATATATATATATATATATATATATATATATATATATATATATATATATATATATATATATATATATATATATATATATATATATATATATATATATATTATGTGTGTGTGTGTGTGTGTGTGTGTGTGTGTGTGTGTGTGTGTGTGTGTGTGTGTGTGTGTGTGTGTGTGTGTGTGTGTGTGTGTGTGTGTGTGTGTGTGTGTGTGTGTGTGTGTGTGTGTGTGTGTGTGTGTGTGTGTGTGTGTGTGTGTGTGTGTGTCACTTTGAAGAAATAAAATATAGTGAAGGTGAAAGACGAGTAGATTGCTGGTGACAAGTGACGTTGGCGTTGTTAGCTCTGGAAAGAGTGCTGGAAGTGACCCCGCCCGAGCGAACCCTGTTTGAAAAATTGAAGCTGGTCATGGTGGTGAATAAATTTAATGTGCAATAATATGGATTAATATGGTCGAGTATACAGCAGATGGAACACGGGATAGTTCAGGATAGAACTAGCGCTGTAGTTTATGTGCTGCTAATTTTATGCTGCGCACTTAACACGTCTACGCAAATGCAGCTTCCACAGAACATATCTCAAGATATCCATCAATGTTCGCTTTGTAAGAGACATATGCGCAACCCGCAAATATCTTGAAAATATGCGCGCAATATTAACAGCTGTTTCGAATTCCTATTCGCGCGACTGTGACCCGGTCGTAACACTGAACAATTGCTGGCTCATTTAGAGGGGCTTTGGGGATGCTTTGCAATAGCTTAGAAGAAATGTGACACTGTTATTCCCGGATAAAAAAATAAAGCTGTGCAATGCAAAACGTAGAATGTAGCTTTGATTCCACTGCCAAGAAACGACAAGACAGTCGTTCGCATTATGCGCGAATGCAGGTTGGAGAGACGACGGAAATTTCGCCACAAGAATTCTGTATACATGTTGGAATGAAACCCATAGCCACTGTACGCAGCTAGTGGGAGCCATTAAACGTCCACGGAGACCGGCAATGCGTTCTATTGATTTTTTCCTAATATGCCAGAGTCGTGCGACAAAGTAGTAGACGCGCAGCATTGGGACTGAAAAGCGACTGATTGATGAACGACGTCGATCACAAGCCTGCGTGAAAGTGATGTTTCCGCAATATCGACTTCATCAATATTTTGCGCGCGCAGTGTCCGTTTAAGTGTCCGATATTGCTCACCCTAGGCCATCAGCTAATCTCGCATTCGTCGCAAGGACTGAAGCGTTGTGCAACATTTCGTTTTGTGGTCACGGTTCACATCCGGCGTATGCATTAAAAATAAGCGTACAGGCTTAGAAGCTCGCCATTTGGCTGTCACTGGCTCCCAGTGGTTGAAGTGAACTTTGATCTTTTACCCTCAACACCGAACTAACGTCTTGCGCTTACTGCGCTAGCTGTGTTTCCGCTCAGCTGAACTTGCCCCTAGCAACGAGCGAAATCGCGTTAGGAACGTTACCGTTTGCGTGCCATACAGTCGTGATCTTTGTCATTGCTACGGGGCGTTAGCATGCTGGTTAGCGCGTCTGGTTTGCGTTTCTTTGTTTTCTGACCAGTCTGACTGTGTACCGCTTTAGTATTTTGCCTTCACTGACTGTCGAGACAGCTGCATGGACTAAAGAGCAGCTAATACCTGCGTTGCAGTTGATTGCGTGCGTCTTGGTGGTCGTAGGTTGTTTCTTTTCCTGGGCTTAAAAAAATGGGAGAGAAATAACGAGAGCATTATGGATGAAGCGGCTTTCTGCTTGCCAGATGGAATTCTCCAGCCAGGTAGCGGCAGGACAAAGAAAAGAAGGGGGATACACATTCACGCTGCATAAACTCGACGAGACGGGCAGAAGACGACGGAAGGTGGGTGCTTAACCAGGAGTTGAGGCTCAAGAAGGGCGAGAAGAGCTTCGGTCGAGAGGGAGGCAGCAGCCAAGCGGCGTCGTCGGGTGGCGACAAGCTCCCGAGGAGCTTAATTACCCTTTTGGCCCTGATGACGGCCTCATTGTCTCCTCTCATGAAGTGCTTTGCTCGTTCCGGAAAGGGAGCGGTGCTTGCTGCTGCTTCTGCTGCCGCCCGGCGCAGCACCCGAAAAGGGCGCTTAAGTGTAGAAGCCGCTTCAGCCTCCCCTCTCATCGCGGGCTTTGCGCGCACACGCTCAGGAGAGCGGAAGAGACTGCGCGTTTTTTTTTGTGTGTGTGTTGAAGCGAACACGCGCCGTGTGCCGGGGCGCAGTGTCATGCGATGAGCCGCATTCTCGCCACAAACCGTTAAGACTTAAGGAGGCAGAAGGCAAGATAGAAAAAAAAGGGGGAGGGGGGGGGGAGAAATGGCAGGGGACTAGAGACATTAGTTGCCCTTTTGTTCAATGTTCGCACGGTTGGCGTGTGACCCATATCTGGGCTATCTTTAGATCTATAGCCTTCCCTTATCTCTTTTCCTCAACACCACCTATCTCCTAAAAAATGGGGGGGGGGGGGAGATTGGGGAGTGAGAAATGAATTTCCCTAGAGTACGAGCCCGGAGACCTTAGGCAGTCATACCGATATTCTGCTTCCTTTATGTGGGAAGCATGCTGATCCATTGCAGTGGAATGGTGAAAGCATGAAATACAGATAAAAACATTTTCTTGTCTCGCTAACAATGGGGGTTTCTGTGGATAAAAGGTGCTCGAAAGGACCCCGGAGGAGTTGAATGCTGCACAATAGATTTCATATCTGCGAATACTACAGATTATGCTATCATTCGCAATATATGCTTCCACTCGTATTTGTCTTCATAAGTGTGTATGTGTGAACTGCCAAGCTGCAAAGTGAATTTGCTTCGCTTCTTTCCTTGAAAAATATGGAAGAGAAAATGCCGGGATATTCAATCGGCGATTCAGGTCAGAAGGTCATTATCCCAATGCGCAGGACCCTGGTGATGATGTGAGGAGAACCAACAACAGGATCAACAAAAACATGAACGTAGACAACTAGAACGAATACAACGCCGCAGATAAAGATAATCGTAAAAATAACCGTAATAAAAATAATAAGGAATTTTACTGGCAAATATACTTCTTCACAAATAGGCCGGCAAGGAGCCAAGACCTGTAAAACTCTTTTCCGTGGCTGCAAACCTAGTGCAGTCCATTTTTCTCACATCTCTTTTCTTTGGGCTGAGCACTACAGAGTCCTGCTTTCAACTGGCATCTTATCCTTTTGGAAGCAAGAAAATGCACCCCAGAACCAACGTGTGAGAGAAGGGACTTCTCCATCGTTAGCGAAACCAGAGGAAGTCCTTAAACTTTCATTTCGCTCTCGAGGAACAGGCCTGTTCTTGAAATCGCAGAAAAAAAGAATGGAAAAGATTGAGAGCGCGCGTGTGAGAAGACCACTTTGAAATGGATGGAAGGCGCAGTATTACAGTGCGCGCATTACAGTTCCGTATAATGGCTGGGCTCCCATTTGAGATGTCTCCACTTTCTCCCTCTGGGTCCCGTCATTCAAATCAGGTGCTCGGATGGGCACTTTCTCTCTTGGAGCCGTTATATTTCTCTGCATCTCACTGGGCTGAAAAACGATCAAACTCGGTCTTACTCTGCCGGGAGATAACCTTGCCACCAGAGCCACGTTCATACCGACCATGTTCAAACGATGTTGCTGGTTCTATGCTTTTTATTTCTTGATATTTTCTTTTTATACCTAAAACCTGGAAAGTGGGGTTTTTTTCTTCGTCACTGCACTATACTGCAGGCACAGTTTTTTTTTTCTCCTCTGCTTTCGATGTTTTTGGACAACAATGTCGGAAGAAAGCTTAGCTGCGCCAACACTCGGCTATGATCAACGGTTTGATTTGAGGTCGAGTGTAATCCGAAAGGCAGATTTTCGGGATTGCAGTCTGCGTCTTGGATATTCCCTCGCGTTTTCCCTCTACAAAGAATCAGTCGCTGCGTGCCGTGATCCTTGTGGCGCTCGCACGAATTCGGCGACCAGACAGACCCGCCCTGTTTCTCTGCTGTCAATCTTTATAATTTCTGCTCGATTTGTGCCACGAATGTGTGGACGTCTTGGTTTCCCTTTCCTTGTTCGCTTTTTCTCTTTCGCTGAACCGAGCCCACAAGGCAGCCTTTGTACTTTGAAGTACACGGGGGGCCATGCGCATTGTATAAGACAGAAGGTTCAGCGGGTAATTAGCGCGCAAATGAGCCCGTCCCCTCCACGCAAGATACTCCGCAGCGTTGCTTTGGTACCAGCGCGTGCCTGCTCGGCTCGTGTTTCGTTGATGAGCGCCCATCGGGCTGCCTGGTAATGATTACGGTCTACCACTCCACGGGGCGACGCCGAAGCGCGCATTCTTAGAGAGAGAGAGGGGGTGGGGGGAGGACATGGTTGCGACACTACGGGCCTCCGTGTCGCTTTTCAATGTCTTCTTTCTGTTCTTTTGTTTCTACGTCTGTTCCTTTGCGTGCCTCTTCGCCACCTCAACATCCGGGCTGCTGCCCCACAGCCCACGTGCCTGTACAGCCCTTATGCGTCACCTGGACAAAGCCTGATAGCTGCCCTGAGGATGGTGATGTTTGCTGTTACTTCGCTTTTTTTCTCTCATCTGTCTCTCATTTGCGTCTCTGCGGGCGGCCGTGGCAGAGATACCGCGCGTGCCTTTCGGTCATCAGCGAGCTCTATAGAGACGGGCGTTGAACAATGGGACACTGTGTGCATGTGTGTCTGTACGCAGGAGGGACCGCTACGTGCGGCTCTCCGTTTGAGACCTCCGTCACCTATGTGCCGAGTTGCTCGGAATAGGCGTTCGTGCTGGGCATGTATTAACGAGTTAATCGGTCAAAAAAAAAACAATTTCTAAACTGCTCGCACAATTTAGATGCCTTCTGTGGGCGCATCGTATATATCTATAGCGGAACCCTCTGTGACGAATGTCTATGCTGTTAAATGACATAAAGTTAAGTGAAGATTTTTGGAACTTTGAAGCCAGCAAACTAGCCGAGAAAAGAGAAACTTTGTTATTCACCTTAACGACACTTCGCAGAACAAAAGCGAGCTCAAACTGCGGATAATCCTTAGAATTGCAACCATTGCGAAGATTGCTTTTAAGGTTACAACAGTACAGTTACAAATGCGTAGCGTCACGTTCATTCGACAGGTTATGTCGTTATTAGAGCATTTGTTCATTGCCTCTTGCTTGGTTTTGAAAGCGTTGAGCGCCTAGCAAGTTTTTATAAACTTTTATGCGCCCCCTAGCCATCATTTTCTTCACCTGCAGCTATAGACGTCCCTTTAACGCGGGCCAAAATGGTAATGCCGCCTTGCACGCGTAGTCATTATGTACGTTTACCGTCTGCAGCCCGTATTCTTTCACTTTATTCTTTACCTTCGTAGCTACGCAGAGTCAGCCAGCACTTAATCTTCGTGTTCTGGCTGTCATCAGGTGGCGTGACATGTCTGCTTACCGTGCAGCCGACCCTCGCATATGCCTCTGCATGCATGCATGCAATGAAGGGTGTATTGACTTATTTTCGGTACATGTTGACTCTGTCCGTGCATAAATAACTGTCGGACGACTCCTCTCAGTGATCGGCGCGGTGTGCTGAGGAGCGTTTCGTGCCTCCTCGGTGAGGGCTTCATGACGGATTGCGGGAAGGCTGAGGTAGCTGAGGGCCGTCCTTCAGTGGCACGAGCAAACGTTTGTTCCGCGCACAGACGTCAGTAATGGTACTGTCTGCTATCGGCAGGGCTTGCGCTGAGTTTGCTTGGGGCAGGGGGTTGCATAGTATCATTGTTCTTTGATGCATTATACTGCATCGCGTCGCGCTCTTATAGAGCTCTCATAAAAGGGCTGTTTGGTGAAAGGGTGCGGTAAGACATTCCAGCATGCGTTAGGCATTCAGCGTGTTCGTCGCGTTGATGAATAGACTGTAAAGTGTGCGTTTAAACTGTTCCTTGCTGTGAAGAGGGGATAGCGACTGCCCTCGCGATACCACTTACTACTAAGCCTACCTAGATGGCATCAATGAATTCACACTATGTGGCACATTCTAATCGGCGCACCCCCCCCCCCCCCCCCCACCCCCCGTGCCACGTTCCGCTTATGGCTAGAAGGTGAGCGCGGACTTTTTATTATTATGACCTGTTACGGCAATAACAATAGAGAGGCAGCCTAACAAAACTAAAGGAATACTTTGCACAGCTACGCCGAGAAAAAAAAAAACAAACGAGAACTTCCGGAGAATAACCTAGAGGTTTGAAACGCGGTGCTTTTTTGTCAACCTGAAGTTAGACTTATGGGCGCCGAACTTCCTGTCACTAGTGTAAAAGTCGCGCTGTAAAATAAAGCAAAAGTAACCTGGCACCAAAGCTGCCCCTTGCATAATGTTGGTCGCGCTATGTATCCTTATAAAAGTGGTGTATAGACAATCTGTAGTCTTCATATCTACTCTATTGCCTTTCTGTAGACATTTCTTTTTCTCTGTTTCATAGTCTATAGATTGTCTATAGACAAAAGTCTGCTAAAAGTGCATGGCTATAAATCTATAGATTGTCTATATACTGTCTATGCGACTTGTATTTCCTGTAGACTGTTCTCTAGGATTTGTCTATAGACTGTCTGTAGACTTTATAGAGAAAGGTCTATGGGCAGCCTATAGACTGTTTAAAGAAATTTTTGTATACCGCTAGCTAGCATCTTACTCTGTGTTGAAGTCCATGAGAAAAGCGGTATCTAGGTCGGCTAGACCAGATACATTCGCAGTTTGAATAAGATTTTGTACGTGGAGTGGACACACTAGAACACGCTTGAACGTACACTTGAAAGAGAAAGGAGTACATGGGGTGTTAGCTGTATTCTGGTGCACTTCCTTTTCCAAAAAGAGTGTGCGCTAGAGGACAGCTTACTCCTTTTTTTACTCCCTTATAGGCGTATTTGTGCTTAAAACGCGCAATGAAACGGTGGAATGAGCTAACCTTCTTCTCTAACTTCATTTCGCACTTTCTTGAGGGTCGTTTATTTTCTATGCTTGAAACTGTCAGCACAGTCTTTCGAACGCCAAGGCGCCCGTGTGCTGTGCGATGTCAGTGCACGTTAAAGATCCCCAGGTGGTCGAAATTATTCCGGAGCCCTCCACTACGGACCTATACGTTCCTATCTTCTTTCACTCCCTCCTTTATCCCTTCCCTTACGGCGCGGTTCAGGTGTCCAACGATATATGAGACAGTTACTGCGCCATTTCCATTCCACCAAAAACCAATTATTATTATTATTAATATTTCGAAGGGAGGAGTACGTCGGAGTTTATGGCCACCTGCTTGCATCGCTCAACCGTTAGGCATTCAGTGGTACTGTGTGGGTACTCAGCAGGGAGAAATGTTAAAACGCGATGAGAAAACAAGACAAAAAAGCATGGTTCATTGTGGTTTTGCGCCTAACGGTGGAAAAGAAGCTTGGGCTACAACAAGGTAATCTCCGGTAGGCAAGGTAATCGCCGCTATTCTATTATTCATCCACAGCGGTGGCTCAGTGGTTATGGCGTTCGGCTGCTGACTCGAAAGACGCGGGTTCGATTCCGGCTGCGGCGGTCGAATTTCGATTGAGGCGAAATTCTAGAGACCCGTGCACTGTGCGATTTCAGTGCACGTTAAAGAACCCCAGGTGGTCGAAATTTCCGGAGCCCTTCACTACGGCCTCCCTCATAACCTGAGTCGATTTGGGACGTTAAACCCAGTAAAATCAAACCAAATTAGCTATTCTATTGTTCTCCCCGTGAAAAGGAAATATCTGTGAAGCTCATGTGTAGATGTACCCGTCGTGATAGGAAAAAAAAAGAAAAAAAAACACGAAGCAACAACGGGCCTGTATTGACCTTCCGAACTAAGTACAAACTGCTTCAGGTTATTTGCAGCACCTAAATGCTAGAATCACATAATGTCGGTTTACACGGTAATGATATGAAGTGGCCTCAGTACTTCGTCACTTTCAAAGCTTTATAATCTATCACAGGAAAGGGGACGGGCGATCAAAGCACATGCCATGAACGCTCTATTTTATTATGAACCGCAGCCCTGAGACAAATGAGAGTTCTGAAGAACGAGTGGCAGTGCACGGCTTTCCTGGCTTGCGGCAGTTTCACAGCCATCACGGCAGTAAGGGAATTGTGCAAAGTGCGCAGAGTGGCCGAACACTGAACCATGGTAACAGATTTATTTTGCGAGGGAAACAAAACGAATCACGCAGCCTTTATCGTACGAAAGACAACAGAAATCAGAAATAAATTACTCACGCGTATCGGAATCGCACGCCGTTTGACAGCTGACAAGGCTATGAGCTTTCCTTCCAAGCACGGCCATTGGCTTTTACAGGTCTCTTCGAAGAGATGTCCGCTGAGAAGCCAGCAGCATTCGGGAGGTAGAAAGAAGAAAGGCAGTTACGGGTCTGTTCAAAAGAGCGGCCGCGCGAGGAGTTTTAATGGCGGGCTTCTTGATCTGTAGCCGACTCCCGGCCACTGACCTGATTTGCCGCTCGCTGGACTGTTTCGTTTCAAATTTTGGTCGCGCCCATCTTTCAGTCTTTCTGCGCGCATGAAGACTCGCTGTAGACTCCACGGAACGCCCCAAGAGCGCTGCTTTGTACCTGAGGCCAGTTTGTTTTGATGTAGTACGCGGGAATGGGCGTTGATCGGTCACGAGCACTAGGTGGGGCGGCTGTTTTGGAAGGTGCTACAGCGGTCTTGCTGAAGCGTAGCAGGTCTTTTCTGCCCTGTCCTGCTGCTGCACGGACGTCGGCCGTGAGACAGACGACACAAGTACTGCCATGCGGTCGGCGCACCGTCTGGTGTAGCTATACGCTTGCTTAGAAGAACAGTACCAGTGGTGGCTAAAGCAGTGGTCAATTCGTGGTTCGCGCTTTGTTGTCACTTGTAGACCTGTTATCGGCCACTTATCTTTACGTTAGATTGTTAGTTTTTATGGGCTCTTATGAGCAGTGATATCTCGCCCCCGCCCCCTTCCCAGTCGAAAAAAAAACAGCGATAGAACCGTGTTATGAATACGGCAAAATGCTTTGTCTTAATGACAGTTTTTGTTGTTGTTTTGTGGTATTTTTTTGAATGCTGTAATATTTTCCGTACTAATCTTCTGTAGTCTAGTTCTAAAGTACTTTTCTTTAGTAAATACACAAAATTTTGTGCTTACTGCGAGTTCACGGGCAACGAAAGTACAGAAAATCCGTTGTGACGGCAGAAAATGCCCTGTTGGTTTTCAACCGCTGTTTTTTTTTTGGCTGAAAGAGCAGTTACGCCCCAATCAGCGTAACGTATGACATTTTCTGACCTTCCCTTATCAATGACGTTTTGTACGACAAAGACATCGAAGGTGTTGTCAATGAGGACGCAAAAGACGGCTGGAAATTGCATACCTGGTACTGTTTTCATAGTACTCTTACGTATATATATATAAGAGCGATGCACCATTCGTCAGCTCAGGGAAGTTGGCAAATAATGATAGCCCGCAAGACCACCGTACAGTCCTTTTTTCTAAAGGGCTAAAACAACACGGACAAAGAGGAAACAGACATGGAGGAGCGATACTGGAAGTAGCGCTCGTCCATGTCTGTTTCCTTTTTGTACGTGTTGCTTTAGCGCTTTCGAAAAATGACAAACGTTCACCAACTAGCCCGATCCGCCACTCTTCTGCACCGTACAGTCATTACAGCCATCGAAGAATCCGCTAGCCAGTCACGAATGGCACTTACGCGAGAGAGGTTTTATAAGATGTTATGTAAGTTATCTTGCTTTTCCTGACAGTGCACAAGTTCCGGCCGCTTAGTCGAATTTTCCTAAAATAAGCTTTGGCGCCACTTCATGCAGTTCAGCGCCAGTGCAGGGACATACTAGACTGGCAGCGTTCTTGATAAAGCGCAGACCCAGTGTAGATCCCAGGGCAGGAGCGCGTGACAACGCAGGGAGTCTGCATGGTCGCTATCTCGAACGCAAGCAGCGGTGTGCTTATGCCGAGAATTTCATACTTGCCGATAGCATCCGTACTGTCGGGCTCCACTGCAGAATGGGACCAAATCGTTTTTTTTTATCGATCCCGATGTCCATAGTTCGGCAGTTATGAACCAGTTTGTTCCGCCTTTCTCTTCTTTTTATTCCTTACTTGTCACACAGGGGGCGGCAAAAATTGCCAGACGGTTCTTGCTCCGTTCCCTCGCAAGACACTACCCTGATTCGGTGCGTCCAGAGATAAGCTAATGACAGCCCCCTTACTAAACATCTCTAAGTGGAGTGTTAGCGTACTTCAAGCTGAACAAACTACAGTGCGTCTGGGTTAGAATGCGCCGTGATCACTCGGGTCGTTCATATAAGATGCATATCAGCAATAGTGAGTTGTCGCTGCTTCTAAATGCGGTTGGCAGTGGAATATAAAACTAAGTACTTTGATGACAGCTTGTCTAAGTATTTAAACTGTCGATCGATCTAATATACTCGTCATTTCCCAAATAAGCGTCTCAACCGCACAAAGTGATAAATTGGTTTTTTTCCGGAAATATTCAGCGTGCAAGAGAGAGACGACCTTTCACTACTCTGATCTTCTACAGGCGCACCTACATCATGCATTGCCCCGATTCGCGACCCCCGGGCGCGTTTACCTTAGAATCTTTGTTTTGTGCGCTGTAAAATAAAACAAACAAACAAACAAACAAACAAACAACCAAAAGAGCGTTTCCGTAAATGACTTCCCTATCACGAACAAACTCAAGTAGAGTACCCCAAGGGGAGCTTAAAAAATGCGCTTAGCGCCGCTTCGGCTTCCGCGCCTAAAGGAAAACGTGTCCGCGTAAAGCTTGCATTACGGCCGTCGTGATTCATGACTAAGCCACGCCGTTAAAACCACTACACGACTCCCAACGAAAGAGGGGCGTACTACGCGACTGTGCTGCCCCCTGGGCGCAACAAAATGATGAAGAGTCCGCACGAGGAGAGCGGGCCGGGAAACTGCAGTAAAAGGGGAAACTAAGGAAGCACAATACCAAGTATATGAAAAAGTAAATAGCCAGAAGTGCAGGCCAGCGTTTAGGGCTGTGGTGGGTGTCCGTCAGGCGATGCTGCCACCGGTCGTCACGCGTACATGGTTTAATGCTAAGCCCAAGCAAAACAAGAGCTGCTTGGCAAACGTGTCATAAAAACACTAGTTGAGGGCGAGATGCCTGCGGGCGGGGTCAAGGGGACAACCTTAGAGAGAACAAAGAAAGAGAAAATGACGCCTATTCTACGCCTGGTTGCGATTGTTTTTGCAACGAGAAGGCACTTGGCCTCGCGAAACGTGATTTGTGCGCACGAGTAGACGCGAGCAAGGCTATGTTTTGTTGCCTGGCTGCTTTCGCTGTTTCAGTTCGCGCAGCTCCGGTTTTGAGGGAGACGATGAGAAAAAAATGTACGCTTAGGGTTGAGCGAGAAGTTAGCAGTTGTAGCATTGAAAAAAGAAATGAAAACAAACAAAACAAAAAATGGCCCTTTGGGTAACCAAGAGTTGCTAGCGAGATGTAAGAAAGATAGTGAGGGATAGATAGTGCTCAATAATAACAGTGTGATGGTGATGTACACATGACATTGGAAAATTAACCTGCGTGCTTTTTGTCGCGCCTTCTGTTACGAGTTGATTTTTTTTCAATTTTTATTTTCAAGCGGTCCAACAGTCTGCACTATTTAAGTATAGATGGGTTTTTAGCGGCCGTTGGTTAAGGTCCAGTCGAGTTGACATTCATGCATAAAGAGCCCGAGGTTGCATCTATATTCAGCGAAACTTTGGCGGAGTGATAACGTGTTCCAATCTATTCGTATGGGCCCTTATCTGCACGACTAGGTCCTTGAGATACAGTGAAGGATAGGGTGGAATAAACATATCTCCACAAATAAGCGTCTCTCCCCCTGCGACTCAATAGACATTGTAAGGCAACAAATTGGGCAAGCTGGTTTTCGGTCTTTTTGCTCACGTCTTTCTTACTTTGAAAGCTCAGTTATTCTGGCCACCTCAAGAAGCCGAATCGTCAGAGAAATTTGGAAATATTTTTGGTATGATCATCTGAGGGATGCATCAGCTCTCCTTCATTGACCCTAACGCTAAATTAAACTGACGTTTTTAAGGCCCCGCAGGTATATGCTCCACATAACACGGACGAATGGCAAGAAAACTGCTGTAAAAAAAAAGCAAAACAGGGAACTCTGATCTATGAATGTAGCGCTTGCTTCAGTAATACAGTCGGTAGTATGCGCTTCGTCTGTGTCCTCTCTCTTTTTCGTATCGTCGTTTTGTAAGCACAGCGCGCTCTGCGAAAATTAACCATTTAAGCATTGAGATCATATTTATGCTAGAATTGTGAACATATATAGTCGTTTACGAGCGCCGTATTATGCAGCTATAATACATACTGTTCCTAATGTCGTCTTTGCAGTGGATATTTACGCAGAAAGAGGTGAATAACCAAAACAAGCTATTTATTTGTTTTGAAAGAGCACTGGAAACCAAGCGGCCGGTGGTAGCTAGAAGAATTGTATTAGTAGTTCGGGCCTTCTGTTACTATGTTACTATACCTCTTTTTTCCGCTTAATGTGTGCGAGTGTTTAGCGGGTAAGATTGTTAATTGGGGACTAAAGCTGGATAGACATTTATCCTTCAAAATGCTGACGTGGCGTATAAAAAGAATGCAGAGAACAGGCTGCGCGATCATCTCCCGCTTTCTTGAGCTCATCATGATCACTGTGATGCTCTGAAACCTCTCACACGATTTACCGAAGAATGTTCCAGAGTCGGGGAGACTTGCCGCTATAGTCCGAAAAAATCTTTTTGCAAAGGTGGAGAAGGAAAAGGTCTTCTTCGGGGCCAATACTGCGGCCATGTAAAAAAGGGTTTGCTCCGCTAGGGCCCGTTGTGCGCCCGCCGAATTCTTATGAGGCCAACCACGAGAGGTGAAAGGGAGAGGGTAAGGGAAATTAGAGAAGATAATGGCAGCGTTACATAGAATGTGTTCTGTGTCCGGCCTGCTTTGCGGACAGCTCGGACAGTGAGGTGTATCGCGTCATCCGAAGTTGAACGGAATTAGTCGGGTTCATGATTCAGGAGTGCGTTAGTCTGAACACTGCGGACGACGTGTGCTTGTTCCGGGCTCAGTCTACCCCGAAAAACAGGCGAAGAACTGAATTTCCCTACACACTTGATCACATACATGCAGACTGTATCGTATTGTTCTTCGTGGATACTGTTAAGCGTTCGACTGTGCCTATTAGGCTGCAACTGAACGCGAAGCAATCTCTGTGATGCTGAAGAATTTTTAGAAATTTCTGTCTCTACGGCGGTGAGCGGTTTCCGTTCGGTGGAAGGGAACGCTGCGACGGGACACATCCCATCACCACAACGGGCAACGATGCAACACAAATCTACACACGGAAAAGAAAAAAAAAGGAGGGTGGTTTCAGAGAGGTTGATTCTCTGCGTTCACAGAGACATTTAGCTCTGCTAACCTTCGTATGCACAGCTTTCCTCATTCAATTCGGAAGATTAGCGCTCTTCTTGAAGCACGATAACTATTTACAAAAGTCGTAGCTCTCATGTAATCACGAAAGGAAGAATAAACCGCAACCGCAGCGCCGGCTACATAAGGGGACACATTATAGAAAAGAAGAGTCCCGAAAACCGCTCGTTCGAGTCAAGGGAACGCAGGCTGCACCTCATGTTGTGGCGCTGAAGCTTACGCTGGAGAAGTGAAATCAGCATAATAATAGGGCATGGGAGGAAACGAGGACTGAAACAAACAACACGAGCGTCTCTCGTCACTTACTCAGGCCGCTAACAGACAAAACACGCATAAACAGGGGGGGGGGGGGGGGGGGGGGTGCTATGAGCGCAAAGCGAGAGAAAGAAGAGGATGAAAAAAAAAGTCTTCCGGAAAAAAAAGCGAGGCTCAAATAAAAGCGCGTGCAAACGAGAACAAAGGTAAAGCCGGCGGCCTCCGAGATTCCTCCGGGGACGCCGACGCATAATGAACAAAGCGTGTGGCGCTTCACCACTGACTGGGCCTTGTTTTCGAGAGAACAGCGGGTGCATCTGTATGCGGTTCTTTCGCCAATTTCCGTGTCTGGCGTTAGCGCGCGTGAACGCGAGTTGCGATCAAAATGTACGGTTCTGTCTCTTTACACTCGCCTGCGCGCGCTAACGATCTCCGCCTCTTTTCATTATGGTCTCTTTCGTTGGCTTTCTTGCTCCGCTCATTCCGGCGCTCTTTTGCTGGTTTCTTTTTGCTTCTCTATAGCGCTAGAGAACTGTGTTGACAATGAAGTTACGATCGTGGAGGACTCTTTTCAAATGACGAGCGCCCTTTCGTTCTGTGTGGCTTATTTTGATTTTTGTGTCATCCCAACCTGTTCGTCGAAGCAGCATTAGACGTGAGTAGTGCCGAATATATTATTTCTACTGCTACGGCTCTTCATGAGGCAACCAAGCCGCCTGGTGTACTCATGCGGCCTCCGTACTACCCTTAGTGATGTGAACACAACCGAGAAGGGTGCAGGCACATCAACGCTCAAAGTTGAATGCTTTTCAGAATTTTTGTTTCACACATGTGCAGTGCGCCCCCAGCCCCCTGTAGTAGGCCCGTGCGCATTGTGCCCGCGTTTTGTAGGTGAAAGTGTGACGCTACTTTTTGGCATGGTGCGTTCAGCAGTATATCCTTTCTTCCTCGGAGTATGTTCACCGTTTTCTTCAAGCTTTTTGCCGATTCTCGGTTTACAATTATTCAGCTGCAATCTCTCTGGCTTCCTTATTTCTAACAGGCCAATACAGAGTCAGCACAATACAAATAATGTGCTTCAAAGAAATTCTGTCTCCTTCGACTAGAATACCACGAAGCGGCAGGCGAGATGTGGCTTGCCTCAATGTGATTGCATGTTTCCTCGTGGATTCTTTCTTTTATGAGTTCCATGTTGTAGCTTGAAAAAGAAGGCGGTAGTCGTTACCCTCATGCAGCTGACTTAGCGCGTAACATATAGAAAGTGCACGCGTTGGTTCAAACCAAATAAAACACAATCGAGGCGTGCTGCGATTCGAAACTTCGCAGCGAACTTAGCAATGATAATACGGCTGTATGGCTAAGAAGAAAGATGCACGTTGCGGCGCGCTTTCGCCTGGTGTCTTTCACCACTTTATTTCGTTGCGTTGCTGCTTCTGAACGAAAAAGGAAATGCTTTCGTATGTAGAAGCCATGAGAATGAATAGAAACAAGTTCCGCCCATCCTGAATCTCACTATTTTACAGTTTTTCTTTACTTCTCCGTATTTATATTTTCTTTTTTGCTCGGGCTAGCGAAACTCGCGTTGCAGCAAAAGTTTCCTTCAGTTTGTCAAGCGCAACGGCTTCATTACTGTAGCAGCTTTCTTTTTGCCATCACGGCGAACACTCTCAAAGCAGTCTTTTTTTTTTTTTGCGCGCTGGGAAAGTTTTATGTGGAACCGGATGCGCTGTAGAAAATGCCGCAGCTTTAACAAAGCTTCTTTAACAAGAGCAGTCTGAGATTGCCAGCGAACGAGACTTGTTCTTTGCGACAGTTGTGCAGAACGTGCTTGTCTGATGTCTGAACTTAGCTCTACGCTACACCGTCCATTATCGCGAGAAAGGAACATAAAATAACGAGTTTGGTGAGGTAAATTAATGCTACTCAAAGTATTACTCGCTAGTGGCACCAAGAATTACCTTAATCTTATTCTCGAGGGAGGTAGCTAGTGCTTAGGGCACCACCCCATCTATACCTTCAGCTTTGGACAGTAAGTAAAAATGCTAGAGGCCCATGTACTGTGCGATGTCAGTGCACGGTAAGAACCCCAGGTGGTCGAAATTATCCGCAGCAATCCACTACGGCATCCCTCCACCCCAGCGTCGCTGTGTTGTTTTCGGGCGTTACGCACCTTATATCTTGAAACCTACCCTATTCTGTCCTATCATATTCTATTACCCTACCCTGCCCAGTCCTGTCCTATATTGTTCTGTTATTCTATTCTATCCTGTATGGTCCTGTACTGTCCTATCCTACCCTGTTCAGTCCTATTCTAACCAGTGATGATTCCGCGGCATTGTGCAGCTGAGCCTTGTGCGCACATTTTCCTCCAGCTGATCAATTTATCCCTTAAACAACCTGATTTGGACGTAGATAACGTCTGCCTATTTAGTTCGTCAGTGCTTCTTCTTTTGTTGGCCCTCTGGCTAGTGCGTATACGGCAGTTTTTCCATTTGCTTAATACGAAGATAAAGCTTGCCCACTTGTCTCTGTCTGGGGCTGTTCGTTTCGCTCAGCGGAGCGACACCGCGCAGTAAAGTAGATAGTCGGGCTGGAAGTATTTATCAGCTCCTGGCCGCTTCCAGCCTTGTGTGGGCTGAATAATAAAATTAATGCGGAACAGAAAAGCGGCAAGGATGTAGAGCAGCGGTTTATAGTCTTCTTTCCCGTCTCTTTTTCTTCTCCCAGCCGGAAACGTGTTTGTTCGCGGTTCGTTGCCGGGCTGAGAGAAACGTCTGTTGTTTGTATATTAAAATAGTTTGAGAGGTTATTTTATTCCAGCAGGAAGCCGGAACACTAGAAAACCTGAGCAACAACAGTGTTAAAACTAGATCAGTACAAACGTGGATTCCTGTATCGTCGTTTCTCGTGGCTGCTTGCACCTGGGGCTCTGACGCCATATGATGTAAATCTCTGTTAACACGGATGGCCCCGTTCGCTCTTAGCGGTGGTTAGGCTAACCAGCCAATCGGCTGGCGTGTGGCACGTTCTCTCTTCACACGAAGACATCCTGCAGCAACTGCACTGCAGAGATTATAAGGTCCGCGGCTGGAACAGGCAGTGCAGGTGGAGGCGCGATGTGAAAGGACGCTGGGTACGCTCCCGGTGTAGCGCTGCCCCGATCAAACAGTGTCATCGCTAGCGTTCGCGTGCAGCGGCGATCGGAACTCGCTGGGACTGGCCAATACGCCTGCGTGCTTCGAAGGCGCAAGCGTTCTTTGGGAGATCGAAATCGCACCGAGTTGTTTTTGTTGTTGAGAGCGAGTCGGCAGTTGCCTCCTGCGCAAAGTGTTTCTCGCCTACGTCTCGAGGAGACGGGGACCTAGTTTGGTCGATTACATCGCAGTTGCTAGTGGTTTTTTTGTTATACGTCTGGCTTTCAGGCGACTATCGATGGAGGCGCGGTGAGTAGTGATCGAAGGTGGTTTCGAAAGCTGTAATTTTGTTGGCTGTAACGGTGGGTTGAACGGTGGCTGCTGTGTACGGGCTTATCACTGGAGTAGTCTGATAGCGGCATGTGCGTGTGCGGACGTTTGCGGACGATGCGCAGACATCCAACGCACGCTAACTAGGATTCAAGGCGGAAATATCTGATAGCAGTTTGAAGAGGGTGCGTGAAAAATCGCTCATAGCTACAGTGATGTTAGTTATTTGCTACAGCTAAATATGATTCCTGCTATAGACTTTTCACATTTGACTTTTTGAGCGCAGCTATATTTCCTTTAGGCTGTGCCAGCAGCGTTCCGATTGGTGGGTTTCATACAGGCATGTACTGCGAAGGCGCAGCATAGTCCACCACGCATGCGCGCTCAGTAAAGCTGTGAACAGTGAAAAGGTCTATAGGGACAAGCATCCAAGATTGAGCACACAAGCACATGCTTTGTTCACACTATGAATTTCCCCTTTTTATTAATTTTGTTGCTTTGTGAGGATGTCTGGGCATTAGGAAAGAGAACGTTATACGCGTTTCAATCCATGCTCTTTTCTTACCCCAGTTTTGTATCGAAAGTCGACAAAATATCCACTGAAAATCAGGGAATGGGTTGTGCGGTTGACGAAGATTACGTTTCTAGATATGAATAACCAAGCGACCCTGAAATGCCGTTCGGTCACTCCCCTCCTGCTGCAGTGCCTGCCGCCTTGACTTACAGCGCTTGGGTCTGAACTGTAGTTTGTTTTTCTGCGAAACTCGACTAGCAGAAAAGCTCCGTAAGCGTTTTAAACTGCTGTTATATTATAGGCACAACTGAGGAAGTCGGGTTTAATGCAGTTTGATCATCGGGCATATTTTCTTCGCTTCGCATGAATGTATTAAAACTCCAGGTCTGTGCCGGTATATTTATGGCTGTGATATCCTCTTTTTTTTTTGTCTTAGGAGTTAGCTATTTCTCAGCGGGACATTTCCTCCTATCTGGAGATGCCGCCTGAAGTATACCTACCACACTTCAACCATTATTCAGCGCGCAGGATACTGTCAGTCGCTCCAAAGCTTCACCATCGAGGCTCCCACCCTTCCGTCTAGCTAAAGTGAGTGGTTCCATTTTTCAGTCTCAGTTTCTCGTAACCTGACACACCCTGTATATCGACGGCTGCGAGCAGGAGCGGCAGCCTGTAAGTCGCGATGTTTCGCAAGCTGGAAGCGTTGTGCCACGATACCCGCCCCATCGCTTTTGTATTCATCTTTTGTTTGTTCCTCTCTAAAGCAATCACTTGCTGGGCGTTTCATGTACAACACCATTCTTTGCGCGGGAAAGGCAGGAGGGAAAACAGGGAAGCGGTTGCTTCGACGGAAGCAGCACGTCGCGACCCGGACGAAGAAAAATGGTCATCGCGGACAAAATCAATCACGCGTCTTGTTTGCTTGCAGCTGTGGCGACGCGCTCTCCTCTCGTCTTCTTGCTGTTTTCCTCTTTGCAGCGGCAACGCCTTGTTGCTGTACATGCTGCTGCATTCGGTGGCCTCGCCACCTGGCCGACATGAACGCCATGGAGGAGAGGGAGAGAGAAAAAAAGAATAAAGAAAGAGTCCAGGGCGGATTGTTTTCGCTCTGTTGTGATCTTCTCTGCTTTCTACTACACGACATGGAGTTTCGTGTTGAAAGTGGCGACGACCACTCCTTTCCTCGTAATAGATGAGATTGGAGCAAACAAGAGAATAAGTGGCCTTGAGTGATTCTCGTAATTAGCTGAAGTATGGAGGTGAACGGGGAGAAAAGCAGCTATTAAAAATGCAGGAATGAACGTAGTAAAAAGGAAGGAAGAAGAAGAGATTAAGCAACAGCTAGTTGCAAGAGGTGACCGCAAATGCGAGTTCAGTTTCAGAATGCAGGAAGACCAATGTTACTCATGGCATAGCCATCGGCCAAAAACTCCCAGAAGCCTTGCAAAAATACGTGGCTTCCAGCACAATTTTTATCATGCAGCTCGTGTAGCGAGGGCCTCTCCTTAGCGTTTTTTCCTCCATGTCGCAGGATTACGAACTAACTTAGTATACTACCTATACGAACGTAGTATGCCTCTTCGGAAATGACCTTTCGTCTGTTAACTTTGGATATAACGGATATGCTACCTAGGATATAATGAACTTCAGTGTGTCAACCACACATATACAAATCCTAAGTGTCCCACCTCGTATATAACGAACCTATGTATGCCACCTCGGATATGCAAAAGTTTCGCGTTTGGGCCTCGTAAGTAACGAATTTAGTTTGTTGACCTAGAGAGGTATAAGGAACTTAAGTGTACCATCACGGATCTAAAGAACTTTAGTATCTCAAACTTGGATATAACGAACGTTTGGCTGCTAACGCATTCAAAAAATCCACCGTGGATCGCCTGGGAGTTTTTATTTCTATTTTTGCGTTTCACTCACTCACTCACTCACTCACTCACTCACTCACTCACTCACTCACTCACTCACTCACTCACTCACTCACTCACTCACTCACTCACTCACTCACTCACTCACTCACTCACTCACTCACTCACTCACTCACTCACTCACTCACTCACTCACTCACTCACTCACTCACTCACTCACTCACTCACTCACTCACTCACTCACTCACTCACTCACTCACTCACTCACTCACTCACTCACTCACTCACTCACTCACTCGATAACTTGGTAGAAGTATTCCACGTACCGTACGCTACTACAACAGCGGAGAGATCTTCAACAACTTTATCTGCAGCAAGTGGTGAATCTTTGTCGTGGTGCAATTTTTTTTCGAGCCGTGCCTTGGAAAGACCGCGAAACTGTCCAGTCAGCATATACTCGAACTTGCCTTTTTAGACGTCAGCGGTAGAAAAAAAAGAAAACAGCATCTTCGGCTGTGTACACGACGGTGGCAGTAAAGCAGAAAACTGAAGTTTCGCTGAAAGTTGTTCGGCAGAAACTGGACGTACCCTGGTGTTCACCAAGTTGGCTGCGCTTGGCCCACGCACTTCAAGGTCTCTGGGCGTGCGGCCGATCTCTAGCCGACACTCGCGGGAAGCCGCGCAAACAGAAGCAGCTGTCCAGCCGCCCAAAACTTGGTAAGAGAAGAGCGGTAGCTGAGCCGGGAGATAAGAAGGGGCGCTTCAGCAGTGGACGTTGTTTTTCAAGAGACATGGAAAGAATAGAAATAAATGCAACTCAACAAGAAAACCACGTCAGCTAGGATGAAGAAGTTAATTTTCTACACCCTAAGCGAACTGAAGTGCAGTCTCCCGTGCTTTCTTTTTCCGCTGTCGCTCTTTGTATTTTTAGCTCTCCACAATCCGCTGAACCAGCTTTTTCTCGAGACCAGCAGGGCTGATGGAATGCCACTCTTTGTTCGATCAGCCCTCTCCGCTGCACCTACACTTCGCTGGCACCCATGCTCGGCTTCCTCTCTGCTAAGCGTGGCCTAGTGTGGAACTGCATGGTCTTCTGCCGGACTCCTATGTATACTTTTTCTTTTGCCCCATACCTCTTTTTGCAATCCCCGGCGCGCCCTTGGAAGACGCGTTTATTCTTTACATTTTCGGCGCTTGCGTGATGGTAGTCTTTACAGTTCACCGGCATGTGCAGTTGCTTGTTACGTTTATTTAACACCACTCTTTAATTTGGTTCTTGTTTGATTTTTTTTTCCACATTGTGCGCTGGCCGCGCTGTCGCGCGGTTGAACTTGAAGCGGGGCCTGACTTAAAGTCAGGCCGCGCGCGACACAGAAATGTGAAGAAAAATTTTCCCGCCGGTAGTGGTCTTGACGAGGGGACGGGCGAACGGGGCAGCCTGCTGAAAAATTGCAGCGTCCACATTTCTCAGCTCCGGTGCTGGGACGCTAAAACCGAGGGGGGGGGGGGGGGGGGGGGATACGAAAAATAAAAAGTGGCAAAGGGCATACAAGAACTATTGGGAGCAGAATGTGGAATGGAAGCCGCCGCCGGGTTCTGTTATCGATAAACTCTGCCCAAAATAAAAGGGAAAGAAAGCGTAAAATTTGGAAGGTCGCAAAGGGAAATAAGTGCAGGAAAGTGCAAGTGGCGCACGCTTACATGGAGCCGGAAACAACGCTTCCGTGTCCAGTCAATAAACCGGGTGAGTAACGAGCAAAAAGTGTAGAAAGGAGAAGCGACAGGGAAAGGGAAACGTCGCCTTCTGTGCCGTGCAAAAATACAGGCTGGAGGAATAAAGAGGCAAGGAAGAATCTTAGACTCAAGATTAAAATGAAGACCCGCTTGTAGAAAGCGCTCAAATGTGTCTGGGTTCCATATGATGGAGGAAATTTTATTAGCGATCACCATGACAGCCAACATCCCAGGCTTGAACTGAAGGAATAAGATGAAAAGCAAAATCGTGAGGCGTTCCGCGTTAAAAAAATTTTCAAATTCATTTCAATTGGCTGTATGGGAAAGGAAATGGCGCAGTACCTGTCTCACATATCGGCGGACACTTGAACCGCGCCGTAAGGTGGTGGTAGTGGTTGTTTATTAGAATAATAGTAAAAAGGAAGGAAAATATTTTTGCTAGCCTCGGCATCTGCCATCGATACTGATGCACCTGAGCTGGGGCAGCGGAAATTATGGATAGCAGGCAGAATGGAGAAATGAAATGAAAGAGGTGAGGGGACAGGAAGAGAGGATAGGGGGAGAAGTAATATGTACAAACTATTTACACAATAAGAAATGTGTCCAGGTTGTGCGCGTGATTAGTTCGGTTTAGAGGAATTAGATCACACACGCGCACATCACTGTGTTGGCTACAACTGGAGTGGGGCGTTCAGTTAATAATCGTTCAAGGGCGCCGTAAGGGAAGGGATAAAGGAGGGAATGAAAGAAGAAAGGAAGAAAGAGGTGCCCTAGTGGAGGGCTCCGGAATAATTTCGACCACCTGGGGATCTTTAACGTGCACTGTCATCGCACAGCACATGGGCGCCTTGTGCGTTTCGCCTCCATCGAAACGCGGCCGCCGCGGTCGTGAGCACACGTAATCCTTTTATTTTCAAATAACAATAAATTTTAAGAGTCAGCACCCGTCTTCTCGTCAGTGTTTTTTCTTCTTGTGTCCTGGTCTGTTTCCGGGCTGGTCATTTCGAAAATGATGAGGGGTTAATTTTCAAATAAAGATAAAAGATTAGGTGCGCTCACGACGTACAACAGACGAAGGTTTAGTCTTAGTTAACGTTTTTACTTTTTTTTTCGCACCTGGGCACTAATGGGGATCATACTTTCACTTTTTTCCTAAAACGAAACTTAGAAGTAGCATGCAGCTCTTTTCATTGCGTGAACTTAAGAGCAGGCAATGTCGTCGCTTGTATTCGAGGGTCAAGTCTTGCTATTGTGAAGAGCGGTAGGTCTAGAGCAGCGGAAATGGATGGAGCAAATGAGGTTGAGAGAGTTCGCTTATAGCGGAGACCTTTCTTCGCCAGCGGCATTGCGTTGCGTCCAGCTATTCGAATGCAGGGCGACGTGCCGTTCATCCATTGCCGTGCCAGCTGCGTGTGTTTAACGAAATCCATCGATTTTGGCAGCGCGCTGTTCTACTCTCTGCGAGTTGCGCAGGTAGTACCGAAATAGCGATGATAAATGCCAGGCGCACACAATGCGCTGATTTCGCAATAGGGAGAGAGATGTTAAAAGCAAGTAGAGGTCCTTTTGAACCGCACAGCGAGAGTAGAAAGAAATTTGATGGCATGTGTTTTTTCTTTTCATGTGCTGAGTTGTATAGAAATGACGCTATCCTTCGTTGCACTTTTATATTTTTATATTCTGCTTTGGGAATAGCATCTTATTCGGTTATCTGTGCCCCGTGTGCACAGTGCTACGTAAGTTAATAACGAGGCCAAATAAAGCAAGGCAAAACTCCGCGAACCGTGGTGCTCTTGACGCGCAGGCTTTACTGCCATACATGCCTTGAGGCTGCGCGGACGACCACACTTGTACTACTTACTGCTAGACGCTAAAGCACGCGCTTCTCGATAATGGGCCTCGGCGCGTGCACGCCGCTGTTCTCGAGCTACGGACCTCCCGCACAGGAACCCTCAAATGTAGGCATGAGTGCCCTACTTCAGGATCCATTCTACAAGTGTTGTGCGTTGCTTCTCCTCACCAACTGCACCCGCGATAACGTTGTTCCTATTCCCGTCGTAATGATAATTATTCTCATCGCTGAGCCGCACAATCGAGTCCATCGCTGCACGCGGCGGTGGCGGCTCGATACCTTTCCGCAGCCTCGGTCGTTCGGCCTCCCTCGCATCGACGTGTGCCGCGCGGTCAGTGTGCAGAGCACGCTACAGCGGGTCGCGAGCCGCGCCTGTTTGCTCAAGGATTACCGGGGAGTGCCGCGACGCATGCAGAAAAGAGCAGCGCGTCTCGTTCGCGTGGATGACATGAATCGCCGCGCGTGCGACGCCTCGTTATTGCTGGCAAACATGGCCGTCATTCTTTGCCTCATGGTTGATAGCCACGCGAAAAAAAAAAAAAGAGATCAAAGAACGGCAAACCCATCGCGCAGACGCAGGGAGGCTCAATTGGAAGGAGTGGTGTAGCTGGGACGTTGCTAGAATGCACCGGGCTTGCACTGACGGACTCTGAGCGGCGTGAAACGGAGTGGATGCCTGCTTGATTGTTATACGTCCTTCTTAGAGCAGACGCAGCACAGAAAAGGGACGTGTGCATGTTTTGTTGCCCCGCCGCGGTGGCTCAGTGGTTAGGGCGCTCGACTACTGATCCGGAGTTCCCGGGTTCGAACCCGACCGCGGCGGCTGCGTTTTTATGGAGGAAAAACGCTAAGGCGCCCGTGTGCTGTGCGATGTCAGTGCACGTTAAAGATCCCCAGGTGGTCGAAATTATTCCGGAGGCCTCCACTACGGGACCTCATTCTTCCTTTCTTCCTTCACTCCCTCCTTTATCCCTTCCCTTACGGCGCGGTTCAGGTGTCTAACGATATATGAGACAGATACTGCGCCATTTCCTTTCCCCCCAAAACCAATTATTATTATTATTATTATTATTATTATTATTATTATTATTATTATTATTATTATTATTATTATTATTATTATTATTATTATTATTATTATCATGTTTTGTTCTGTGTTGTTTTGCTTCTAATCAGCATGTATGAACCAAGCGTGTGCAACGGATTAGCCTCAGCAGGACCACTGCTTACGTTACCAAGCCGAACTAGTTTTGAAGGGCGAGCGTATTTTAATCAGCGGCGCAAACTGCCCATGTGCGATGGTCGGATTTGTCCCTGTTGCGATTTATTGAATTTTTCTTTGCCTCAGATGTTACTCAGACAATCCTAGTGTAGCGACGTGTTCTGTTCCTGCTACATGCGTGGTTAGCTGACTGCGGTGGAGTGGTGCTGCAGAGTCACGTTTTTGGCTCATGCGTGGATTAACGAGCGATATCTGGGACAGAGCTGTTACGGGGTCCGACGCTACAGGTGAAAGGAGTTTGCTCTAAAACCGGAGCATTGTGGCAGTCTGTGTAGTTACCAGTAGAAGGAAATAAATCAGTGAGGCAATTGGCGACGGACTGTGGGGAAATAGGGACACGACGGGTGGTCCAAAACTGGCCTTGGGTTTTTTGGCCTCTGAACCCGCATTAAACTATCGTTTTCCTTCAACATTGCGGGTGATAAAAATCGTTCTGAAATATATATGCTGAGGCATATATATTAAACTGAATAAACTAGCCGACTGTTTCTGCGAAGCCTTTTTTTAGTTTCTACTGGCGATAAAGGGAGAACTGGGAAAGTGTCTAAATACACCGCGGCTTAAAACCTCACCGAGAGTGTAAGCACACACTCGGTGATGCTAACAACTGAGGAGATAAAACTAATCAAGAAGTGGTGGCGCGTACGGATGTGACGCAGGCGGCGGCACTGAATTGCTTGTTTTTCTGTGCATTGGGCATGTGCATCGAATGCATTTATGAGCCCTCTTTCCAGAATAAACCTTATTTGTCGGTGCGCGCTTGCCCCGTGTACCTCGTTTTGTTTTGTCGTCTCTTTCCTAGTGGAGCGCGTTTATTCCACCAAAATGTACAACCGACTAGCCCCCATTTCTGTCTTGCATGTCTCGCTTAAAACCTCTTTCCCGATATATTCATTTTTTTCCTTCAGAATGCTTTAGTTCATGGTTTTCTTCTAGCAGAAACTGAGAACGTGCTTAGTGTTACTCGCTGTCGTGGGGGTTCTTCCCCAAGAGCGCACATTCTGCTTCAACTACTTCAATTATTTTGCTTTTATTCTATTTTTAAACCTACGATGAAGAAAACTCGGCGGGCAAAAAGAAAAAAAAAGTTAGAAAGGACACTATAATCTCTACAGACGCACACGTTTTGCAACGAGAGAAATATTATAATGGTCACCTTCGGGTAGCCAAAATAGACAGCAAAGTTAATTGCTTTCATTCTACACGACAAGGAACGTCGTTTGCAGATTATGCTGACGATGCGGCTAATGGTTCTTAATGGCTTGTTGATACCAATTTTTTGCGGTCAGGTAAAGAAAGAAAAGTAGGTTGTTTGAGAGGAGTAGAACTTGAGAACGACAGTTGGGGGCTCACTGACGATAAAGATGGTAGAAAAATAAATAAATTAAAAAACAAATGAGTCCACGTGTCTCGGAAATCAGCGGCAATTGGGATGGCGCCGGTGCTGTAGACGTTGTTCTGTAGACATCATGCATATTGAGCAGGCCGTGTCCGTGTGCTCGCTCATTAGACATAGTCAAGTGTTTTGTTCCTAGCTTCTTTGATTTCACAGTCCTCTTCAGAATGTCGATAGGAAAAACAGAAAGCTTCTGCGAACAGGGTTAATGACGCTCGTTTTAATGTGCGTCGCTATAGATGAAGCGAGTCAAAGTCGCGTTTTTTTTCTTGTGAGCTACTATTTTAAGCGGAACTTATTTGCATGTACATGCTAAAGCAATTTCCTTAATCTACTACCTCCGAGTTGATCATGTCGTGGCGCATCGGGTTTATTTATTTGAATGTGCGAGCTGTTTTTGGGGCGCAGGTCCCTCATCTCTGCAGGCTTAATGTCTTTGTGAGAGTCGCGATTCAATCGGGCGCATGTACTCAGGCAGAATGTATTGTCGTGCTTCCATTACCTAAAAAGAAAAGTGTTCCCGGAGCGCACCCCATTATTATTTTTAATTTACATAAGTGTTTACTTCCGTGCCACGTGTTTGCGCTGCGTCGTCAGGTAGCAGGGCTAACCCGGTGCGCTTTAATATCTCATTGTCCATCTTTCTATCGAAATTGCTTGCTTCAACTTCCATTAAATCTGGTTGCTACAAGTCCTGGTTTGGTTTGTTATTTGGTTTATGCGGGTTTAAAATTCCAAAGCTACTCAAGCTATGAGGGACGCCGTACTGAAGGACTCCGGAAATTTCGACCACCTGGGGTTCTATCACGTGCACTGACAACGCGCAGTACATGGGTCTCTAGAATTTTGCCTCCGTCGAAATTCCACCGCCGCGGCCGTGATCGAAGCCTCTTCTTTCGGGTCAGCAGTCGAGTCATAGTCACTGAGCCACCGCGGCGGCATTAAAAGTCTTTAACGAATACGATTGAAAGTTAAGTAGCTGTTCAAAGTTTAATGGTGGTATCTTTTGCGCCAGCCATTAGACCAAGCCCCACGGTTGTGTACCTTGTAATCTGGCCGCTATCAGTTGCTACGTCTAAGTGAGCAAACGCGTTCTCAAACTTTGAAATGATTTTTTTTTGTTATTTGGCAAGCTGCTTTGCGACCAGACATTGCATGACTCCAGTATTTGCTTTAATGTCGTCTAACTTGGTGGAAGAGAAACTCTGGAAAAAGGCTCTCGACCTTGTCAGTATCTCCACTCAGTCGCCCAAACAAGCTCGAGGACGTTACGAAGAAAATGAGTACGCAACTACGTGCTCCCGGTGGTGCTTTCGTGCACCGGAACCATCTCTCGCCGGAATTGGGCTATCCGGGTTGAGCGGTGACATTTCTCGGTCCGTATACTTTCTTCGAAGGGCTCGCTGCGTAGCCACTATTTTCCGTAGCAACCATTTGCGTCGACGGATTCTCCGCCTTTGCTGCACTTGAGATCCATCGACCCAACGCGCTTTATGCGGTGTCTTGAGCTTCTATGGGATCCGTCATGCACGAAATAACGTCGGGCGAGTACCTCCCCTCGTCCCAAGGCTGCAGCTCCTTCCGCAAGCACTAGACGCAGTCCTCTAAATGGCTTGCATGCAATTCTGTCTCCTCCCTTGGCATTGGGTGCGCTTGTGGGTGGTGACGGAGAGGAGCGGCTTCGAATAGGGCCGGCATTCATGGGGTGTGCCTCCTTTGTGCGGCGCCCGATATGACTAAATGGAGGAGAATAGAAGCCTGTAACTGCTCGCTCGTTGGAAGTGATAGCACTGTGCGCGCAATGACAGTTTGCTCGTATTGCGTTGCCCTTATTTCGCATTTGCTCCGAGGCTCTCTTGTCGTGCCATTTTTACTCCATTTTGCCCTGCCTGCCTGCGGCGCGCGCTGTCTTTTTATCTTATATTTTTTGGGGTTGCTGTTTATTCCCGCGCTGTATTTGCTTCCCATTAATTTTTCTTTAAGGCAATAAGCAAGAAAAGGATAAACTACAACTCAGGTATTTTCAGCAGGGGTGCAGTAGTTTCACAATCCTCTGCTGTTGACTAGATTGTTAAATGAAATTTTCTTAGTTATATTTTTGTTTTAGTGGATTATTTTTTTGGCGTTTTGTTGTGTAAAACGGAGAACTTAGTTCGAGAGCAGCAGTCAACCGTAACGGAGTGGCTCAGTGTTAGGAGTTAGAAGTTTTGTACTTACCAGGGCAATGCTCTCGGACTTGAGACACGCTCTAGTGTAGGGCTTCGGAATAGCCTGAACTACGGCTGCCGCTGCCGGGATAGAACTCGAGACCTCGTGCTCATTAGCAGAGGACCAAAGCCGCTGAGCCGCTGTGGTGGTTTTGCGAAGTACGTATTTTCCACTTCAAGCCAGACTCGACGGGCGAAGCCGTTGAACTCTGTCTCGGTTGCGCACCCAGCTGTCCCTGTCTGTAATGCGCTTCACTATAAGCGACTAGGCGGTACAGCTGTGAGAAATATTAAAGGGAACAACATTTGAGCTTTCTTTTATTGGTTACACTGTAATTAGGTGCGACAAGCACAGGTTTTTCTATTTTCTAACTAGTTTTTCTCATGGCATATATTACCCAAAATAATTCTCATTTTTAGTAGAAAAATAACCGAAACATTCGCAATTCCGCAGAAAGGTTTCTTTCCTTTTACATTTCTCACGACTGTATATTAAGTACTTCTTTTTAAACTGCGGAAATTCGGACACATTTCAGTCTGGCAACGAAAGGGCTGAGAAATTGGTTTATTAGCAGCTGGCTCAAAACGCTGCGTTTCATTTGGAACTTCTGGAAGTTGTCAACCCTAAAGTTGTCTCCTCAGAGCCGGTCAGCGCCATAATTGCCTACATGGCAGCCCGTAATTTCCGATTCCGTGTCCCCACGCACCAACGGGCTGTTGGGTTTCTGCGACTCGACGCGCTCACCCAACGCGGCGGTCGCCTCCCGTTTCCAGCTACAACGACGGCGGCGCCGGCGCTGCGACACCAAAGCGAAACCGCCGCTGTATATAACGGCAGCGTTTTAATCGCACCCCGAAGTGTCATGCCACCATGAAGGGCTCCCCGCGGAATCCTACATCAGCGCCGACGCAATCGTGTCATTCTCCGTCCTCCTCGTTGCCGACACACTATGTTATTTCTTCTTTCCATTCCGGTCTCTCAGTTGAATATGTGCACCGCGTGCAGTGTTGTCCCCTCTCATCTCCCTGCTGCCCGCTCCCCCTTGCCCACTTTATTACTTTCTCCCCTTCCCTCTGCATTCATTTCGCTAACGCCCTCTCCTTCGGAGCTCTTTCTCGCCGTATCGGACGGGGACGGTGCATGGTGTCGCGCGAAATTACGGGCCGTCGCACCTTCTGTCGCGCGCCCCAAATCAACACGAACGCGTAATTAAAAGTCGGCGATGCGATCCCGCAACGCTATACTACGACGAGGCAGACGCGTCGCGCTGCAGTCCACCCCTGATCATGGCGCCCGAATTCTGCGCCACTCTCCAGGCCACCCCCCCCCCCCCCCCCCACCCCTCCCCTTCCCACCTTCACTTTTCGTGGTGGCTGATATCGAAGCAGCTGGCGTCTCGTGTTCTGGCCGGAAGCGCAACGAAGTGGATGCGGCGAAAACGAAACAATACATCGGAAATGGTTTCCACACACTTTCTGCATTACGACCACGATAACAGAAAAAAAAAACAAGACAAAGAGAGAGGGTAACAAAGGGGAAAATGAACGTTCCACTTCGCGTTTATATGCAATTCTCGTTCGTTATCTCTTGTCTCATTCTGCGCAGGCGTTATGACCTAATATTCGAAGCGTTCGATGGAGGGCCGGGCACACGGTATATGTGACGCGCGTCGTTGACCACGCGTGGAAAGAGGACGCTCGGCTTTCTGCAGGAAACGGCTCTCGCTTTTCCTTTTGCAGCCGCCAACATTTGCATGGAGGACGCTTTCTTTTCTCGCTGATGGCCACACGGAGCGTGCTCGCATTGAACAAGCTGTCGAGCTAGTTAATTTTGCATGCAGTGAATCCGCAGTGACGGGTGGATGGATGGATGGAAACAATTTTTATTAGAAAAAAAAATCTTCCAGGGTGGTCTCCTACTGGTCCAGGAGTCCACGGGCTTGTGCCTCACATAAGGCCCGCTCCACCAGCCATTTTTGGCTGGCGGGCTGAGCGGTCTGTAAAGCAGCCTCCCAGGAAGAATGAGTGGGATTGGGGAGGGGGGTACTGCCTGTGGGGAAGGACATTCCAAAACCAAACCAAAGTCCACCGTCCGCAGTGACGGATAAGCTTGCACTCGATACTTTCACCGAGGAAAAGTATCTTTTCTGAGGCTGAAAAAACTTTATTGCGCATAAACGTAAGGGATTAAGGCAAGTTGGCTAGCGCATGGCGCAGGTCGTGAAGACCTTTGGCGACGCCGGCCCATTCGAGGGCCTTGGACTGAATGTCGGAGTCATCGCTGGACCGTAGCTTATTCTATGCTGCTTTGGAGGGATCAGGATCTGGCTACGCCAAGTCCGTAAGCCTCCACCAGAAGTGCCTTTGCAGAAACCACTATGGTGTTGCGCGTATGGAAGCTTGCTCACGGATATTTGTACTTCTTTTTGAAGGTAATTCTGTGCATCTGGCCTCAGCACTTGTTAAACAGACCTTAAAACGAATCGTACAGTCACTGCTTTTAGAACGGCTCCTGCACACAGACCTTTCATTTGTACTTTTATTCTCACATTCGGCGTCGTCAGAGACTTGAGTAGACAGACCATTTAGCTTTACCTGACCATGGTTGCCATTGTGCCGAAAATCTAACCTCATCATCATCAAAACTGACGTCGACAACTAAATAAGTTGGGCCTTTAAGTCCTACTGCGATTATGGTGTAGGATCTGCTAGTTTTGCCGCCGTTAATACTCCTAAAAACACATCTTACGTGCAGAAAAACGTTTCGGTTCTGTGGAAGAAAAAAAAGGGGAGGGGGGGCGTAATGTTTACCAATAGCACAATCTATTATTGCGCGCTTATATGCGACCGAAAGCTCTCGTGTGCACATTACGGACAACCGGCTTAATGAAGCATGCTGCTTCTGAATAATTAAGTGCATAGCGTGCCACACGTGTCATCGAGATGGCCGGCATATCCTGTAGCTACTGTTATTCGGCAATTTCCTGCGGGCCTTACTATTGCCACTCTCGTGTGCCGCATTCAAAGAAGCTTAGAACCGGTAACAGGGAAGTCCATAGTGCTCAGCTTAGCGTGCATAGAGGATATCGCCGCTGTAACGCTGTCCAAACTGAGTCGGGAACTATTCCCTCGCGCACGGAATTCCGTATTCTGCCGCTTCTGTCACCTTTCCCAACAATGCACGGAAGCTCATACCACGCTGCAGAGGCGCGTTTTTTTTCTTCCGTATTCATTTTCTTTTGTCACGCCATGTTATGCAGGCATGCGCGAAAGCCGTTTCATCGCAAAGCAGCTGCGTTCATTTCGACTGCATCGACCGATGGAGCCCTTATATTAGCGTGCATGCTTCTCTGCAACAGCGACAATCATTTGTCCCGGCCTTATATTTACGGTCTGCTGCTTTCCTGGGAAAACCTCGTTCGTTGATCCTCCGTTCTTGGCAGATATGATCAAGGAAGCCATTGCGTCTTATTTTTCACTCGTAAGCGTCTTGTTTATTACTGGAGCAGTGCTGGCAGAACGAGCTACAATTCACTGCAGGATGTAAGATGATTGCTCCTGTTGCGTGTTCGTCGTGAGTTGACCACTACGGGAAACGAGGGCTGTTCAGTATAGTGAGGTCTAGGACGGCTTTTGTCGCGCCTTGCATTGCGGGTTATTGACCTGGACGCAAAGAAGTCCGAGAAAATTCGGTGCCTCTCCTAAAGCAATTAAAGCAGCAGCCAACGTTTACCACCTCTGTTTCATCGTTACTGCGCAGTGTTTTTTCCTGTCGCCTCCCCTCTACTTCCCCCTTTTCGCCTATATATTCTTCTGTGCGCGCAAATAAAGATAAGTTGTTAGTCAGCCTCGTGCCGTGTCTCTTTAATTTGTGCTGTCTCTCTTTGGCTGCTGTTTTAATTACAATATGGACCAACTAGCTCAGACTCAGATCATTTTTCTGCTAAAGTCTCTCCTGTCTCGGTCCGGAAATGAAGCTTTCGTTAACATGCAATTCCCATGCGATGATGACGTCTACACCACGTCTAAGCGCTTGTTTGGTTTTAATAGCTCAACAACTGTTGTTTGTCACTTTTCTGACGATCTCCTTGCTCCGCGTATACTATATATATATATATATATATATATATATATATATATATATATATATATATATATATATATATATATATATATATATATATATATATATATTTATGAAGGGAGCTAACAGTCACCGAAACTGTTAGCTCCCTTCATAAATTTGTCAAACGGGCCCCTCATTTCATTTAACTTGTCTGCTAATATATATATATATATATATATATATATATATATATATATATATATATATATATTCAAGGTGAGGGAAATAATGCTATTCACTTCCAGGCATGCCGAGTACTACTGGTTTGAGGAATGACGAGAAAACGCGACGCGAGAAGCACAATAATATTGACACACGCACTTTACATGCAGGAAGACCATGCGCTCGTTGCGATTTGATAACTGTGGCTGTCAACTGTCTTCGCTTCGTTTTTTATACGCATAGTGCACGTCGCCGTAGTTGTGCACGACCGGAAATTGCATACGACTGCATTAAGAAGCGAATCTTCTCGGAATATTCATCTAAATATTGATTTCCTCTGTATACATTCATTGATAGAATTTATAACGCATGCGAAGGACTGTGCACGACAGTGAGAAAGCAACAAACGCCTTGATCTGCGCTCAGTCACGGTCTCCCGTCGAGGCTAGCTGATCTGTAGTGCTCGCTCGGCTCTTCTGTGATCGAATCAGAGCGAAGCGCAATATCATCTTTTGTGACTCTAAGACTGTATATAAGGCGTTACCAAATTTTGTCGCTGGGCGCTTTTATCGGTTTAGATCCCATTCGCTGCAAAACGATGCGGCCACTGCCACATGCCACGATACTTTCCCAGTCCCGTTTCACCTCTTAGAGCTTTTTTTTTTCTTCAAGTCGCTTCACTCCATTAAGTTTATTCGCACCAATAATCAACAGCACCGTCGCTTGTCATGAGCATATTTAACTCAAAATGTTCCGCGCTATTGAATAGGAAAGTCGGAGGCCGTTGTCTAACTCTCTCTGTAATCGCAAGGTTGTCGTCCGTGGGAAGCATTTTCCTCTTACCTTCTTTCCCATTAAGCGATTGCGCAATCCCCACCTTTGTTTGCCTGGCCGCCGCCGCGCCGCATCGCCAATGGAGCGGGCGACGCCTGTGGGGCGTATCCCTGTCGCGGTCATCCCCCCACTTTTTCCTTTTGTCTCGCTCCCCACCGCGTGGCGGCGGTTTTTTCCTCCAAAACGGCGACGAAAGAGAGCCTGCTCCCTCGTGACTTGATTGCCGAGCGCACATACACAAGCACACGCACGCAAACGCACACACTGCGGGGTTCTACCCCGGCACTTCCCCTGGCGAGGACGAGTATGGTGCTTTGATAGCAGCCTAAGCACGCATTCTGATGAGGGCCAGCCCCGGCGATCGTCGGTTTAACGGTAGCGCGGTCCTTCCCTCTCGCCCCCCCCCCTCCTCTCTCCCTCTGTCTACTGATACACTTCTTGTCCTCCGCCCTCTCCCTCTTCTCCGGTTTATCCAGCGTCGCGACCTCCATTAGGTGTGAATGAAGCCTGCCTGCCCGCCCACCCTCCGACCGGGGCTCGCTCTTCTCCAAACGAAATTAGCGGGCGTGTGCCGGGCGCTGACGAGACCGCGGGCCCGAGCCTGCAGCGCTGGCGATGCGGCCCGACCGTATCTAACCGCGTCGGACGTGTGCGCGTGTAGAACGTTGGAAACGCGTTTGCGTTCTCAGCAAAGAAAAAAGAGAGCGAGAGAGAATAAACGAAGACAGGAAACTGAGCCGTATATCCGACCCGACAACACGCGGGTGTGGGTGGCGTGCCATGCCGGGTGTAGCGAAATGCGAGTGGTTTCATTAAGGCCGCTCCTTTCGGGGAGGTGTATCGAAACGCCTGATGGTTTCCAAGCGGAGAGCGTCTCGGTCAGGATGCGGATGCCCGGGCGTCTTCGTTTGCTAACGGGATGCTGCTCCGTGTTCCTGCGTCATTTCGCCGGGCGAGCGGTATCGTGCGAGTAAGCCATTTGGGGATTAAAGCGTTCGGGAAGTTCATAACCGAGAGTGCGCTCGCTTCAGGTAATGAACGCGAAGACGTTAAATGAATCCCGACAAAGTAGAAATATAAGTTTGGAAGATAATGGCGGTAGTTTCAGAGAGAAAAAAAAGACATTGATGAAATAGGGAAGCGCCATTTGATGTGTCAGCAGAACGCCCTCAGCGTGGCGTATTGTATTTGAAATAAGGGAGTGATTACTCATTAACAACCACCCAAGCGCAGCCATACAGCTGCAAAACGAACCTGAGTAGCTTTTTCAGGAACAGCAATTTAAGGAAAAATCGTCCGGAACAAAATCGCAATGCGCTGTGCGACGCAATGATCTCCTTCTTTTTTTTTTTAACGGGCATTGTTTCCACCACTTTCTGGCAGCAATTCGTCCTAAAGTAATTATGCTAGAAATGCGTGCTTTAAATAATGGGACAATGAGACGTCTGTGTCTTCGGCAACTGCAAACTACTCTGCCTTAGGCTACTAATAGAAACTCAGTACAAAGTGCGGTGCCTGAAGGTTATATAGAACTGCAGATTCTTCAATAACTTTTTTTAGAGCGTTAGCTCGTATTAGCCCGCTCTCCTCTCCACTTATAGAGGGTGAGAAGGCAGAAAAAGTGAGAGAGGGAAGAAAAGGAGAGGGCGGGAGTCGACGGGTGGCCTAGTGGCTTGGGTGTTCGCATCGGCTGCGAGAGGTGATTGGTTCGTTCGAAACTGTCCGCCGAAGAAGATCGTCATCCCTGTACAGCGCCCGGCTTTCTTAAGGCCATGCACTTGGAAAAGGCACCGCAAACCCCACTGCGCTCTTGCGGGGTCAAATACTGTATCGAACACCTCAGCATGCAAAGGCGGTTCGTCTTACCGTGTTGTGTTCAAACGAGGTTTCAAGTCAAGTCCACACGCTCTAAGCATCGTGTCTAGACGTACAGGTCAACTGTCACTGCTGTGAGCGATCTTTTGAAAGAAACTTACTTCGGAGTGTCAGTGCAGCCCTGGGTATGTCTAGGTTCACGTCTGTCTGTCTGAGAGAGAAAAAAAAAACGCGCGTGAAAGATTCTTTGCTGTCACACCACAGGTAGCGCTCAAACGTTCGCGTTACACCCACGTAACCGTCCTGTGATTTTTTCGTCTTCACGGCTGTGTGACTTCACAACGAGCAAGAAAGAAGGGTAAGGTATTTTCTAAAAATCTTCATTTTTCGAAGTTCCGTTCGTTCTTAGCGCGATAGCAACCTTGAGCACTTAAACCCGATATAATACCTCAGGCATAGAATCTATCTCTTTAACTGCCAGCGGAGATTCTAGGCAGATGAGACCATCTCTATGACTTCAAACTCCGGTTGTGGCTCAAAAAAAAGAGAAAGGCAATGCTGGCTGTCAAAAAGTTATGAGAAGGGACAATTCTTTCTTTGAAATCGCTATTCGGGTTATAAGTGAACGTTATTCCACCCACAACGCCTTTAATTTGAAATGTGGTGCATTGGTTGGTGTATTCATTGTTTCAGTGTATCGTGCTGGAAAACAATACATTAAACAAACTGCTCTCGAGGCTAAAGACGACAGTGGGTGGATGGAGCACGCATTAAATACTATTAACTAAGCCGACACTGCAATGCTCAGGATTGTTTTCATCATCGCCTAATGGAAAACTGAGAAATACGGTTTACTGTGGCTGCGTGCGTCGCCGACAGGATGCCGGGTGAGAACAAAGCGTCTGCACCGAGCCACGCCTACATTCCTCGCTCGGAGTACGAAGCGGGGTATAGCTGAAGAAGCTTTGAGTGCGTGTGTGCACGCGGAGCCTCATAATCGTTTCATTTGCAGCGAAAACGTTGTTTACCTGGACTGCTTGTTCCCGAGCTCGTAAATTAAGCACGCGAAGCGTGTTGCTTGGCTAACGTTCTAAGATGACGCTCTGCCCTGGTCTTCGAAGCGCTCAGCCAAATAAACGAGATAGAGTAACAAAGAAAGAAAGGAAGGGAAAGAAAGAGAGAGAGAAAGAGAGAGAGAAAGAAAGAAAGAAATAAAGAAAGGAAGAAAGCATATTAGCACGTAGAAAATCCCATTCAGAGAGATTTCCGGTGTAATGCATTTCGATTCAGCCCCTTTCAACGCCTACAGAGGAGAAACCCAGAAGATTCTTTGTTTGACCATCTCTTTCGATGACCTTATCGTCACTGTTTTCGTGCCGAGGAATCCGGTGTTAAGAAGGAAAGCGCTTCATCGAGCATTACGGTCGATGGAGCGCTCAATACGTGTGCCTACGACGTATCAGTTTTACACTGGCCTTGTCTTCCTATACTACACTGCACGTGGACAGCAGTCAAGCAGCGCAGTGAAGAAAAGTTAACTGCAGTAACCGTGCTTCACCCAGCAGTCTCTGGTATCATCTCCAAGGCATGAGCTGTGCCGTGTGCTTTGTGTCTGCCAAGCACGGGTAATTTCTGAACGCTAGCAGTTTCTTTCGACCGTGGCGGTAAAATGTAAAATGGCCGCGTATGTTTGGTTACATGTGCGAGTAACTAAATTTAAAAGTACCCCCTCCCCCCGCCTCCCACCCAGTCAAAAGTATACAGCACGAGGGGTTTGCTTGCGAGGCCTTCAGCGTGCCTGGTTATGCATACTCAGCGACTGTAATCTCTCGAACGATAAATGGCTTCGAGCCCTCAATCCTCCCAAGCTTTGGCTTGCTAGATGTTCTAGGGAGTTCCCGGGTTCGAACCCGACCGCGGCGGCTGCGTTTTTGTGGAGGCAAAACGCTAAGGCGCCCGTGTGCTGTGCGATGTCAGTGCACGGTAAAGATCCTCAGGTGGTCAAAATTATTCCGGAGCCCTCCACTACGGCACCTCTCTCTTCCTTTCTCCTTTCACTCCCTCCTTTATGCCTTCCCTTACGGCGCGGTTCAGGTGTCCAACGATATACGAGACAGATACTGCGCCATTTCCTTTCCCCATAAACCAATTATTATTATTATTATTATTGATCGTACGTTGGCTATTGTCACATATAGTGAGAGAACGCGGGAGTCTCGAGGCTTCGATGGCAACGCCCCTGGCACAAGCGGACATCAAGGTGCTTTGTGCGCCGCCTCTTTGGGATAAAGCCGCTCATACTGCTAGCGCAGTGAAATTTAAAAGCGAATCGTGAGATTTTTACTTTATTTTCCAGATAAATAGTGCCCTTATGGCTATGCGAACTGAAATAGCATTATCTAGTTCTCAAAGGCCAACCCCCTATTTACTTTTCCGTCACGCCTTGCGCACGCATTTCGCACGGTTGTAGTCTTGAGCAGTCAGCCACTCTTCCTGCCCCAGCGCTCTAAGAGCCACAAAACCCGCACATTGTTTCCAAACGCGCTTTTCATATAGTATGCCGCCGGGAATCGCGCTTTATTTGGTTTTTAATGACTAGCTATACTGTTTTCTCACGCCATTGTTACTATATGCCCTCTCTTTTGTGCGTACTGTACCGGTTGGTGCAGTTTGTTCATAGCAGCAATGCACTTCGCTTTTACGCTGTCTCTGCCATTAGATCTTTGCGCTGAAGTGCAAAATACAGCGCCTTTGATTTCGCTGTTGGCCCGTTTTTCTTCTGCAACTTCAGTCACTATATACGCAACGTGGAACCGTAATCTACGCTAACACTTTCGCACGTTCACACAAAGGCAGAAAAAAACGATAGGGAGAAAGCGGAGCTCGTTGCTTTCACTTTTTTCTTTCGCCTGTATAGAACGAGGAAAAGAAGAAAGTGCGCGTAGCCACATCCAGGGGGCGCCGCATCGCGTTCCTTGTCCGCGGTGCTCCGGTGCCCTCGCGTTCCCATTCACGCGCTGCTCGCTTTATGGAAACGGCGGTGCGGCAGAAAACAAAGCGCACTCACTTTTCCCGTTCGCACGCGTTCATGTGTACAGAATACGTCTTGCTGGGTTTATATTCACGCGATTCGTTTTTACTCTCGTCCAAAACAATGGCTTAAGAACTGTCTGCTTCCTCGTGAAAAACTCACCGGAGCGGCGCCACGCGCTCACGCAGCGGACCCAGCGTGCGAGGCACCACTACTGACCGCCTGCTCCGCTCAGCGGACGTTTATTTTTTTATTTCTTTTTCAACCTTTTGTTTGTTCCGAGAAAAATCGCTTGGGTGCTGTTGCCTGTCTCCATTGTTAGTTTCGCTTTCACTCCGCTTCGGATGCGGTCTCCCGCTGCAGAAAGTGCTTAGGTGCTTAGGCGAAGCGGTTTTCTTAATTTTTTCTTGTTTTCTTTTACTGCTGCTCGAACAATTTCTCTCCGTGTCTAGTATGCGATGTTTGTAACGTATACACGAAGTGACAGGATGTTAATTGTTGTCGGAGATTCGGCCTGGAATCGGAAGAAGCAGGAAGCGGCAGACGATTGTCTTTGTTGTCGACGATCGCGTCCATTCGAGTTCCGTTCTTAATGCACCTTGCTCGATGTTGGTGGCAGGTGCCTGGTGTACTTCAGCAGTGCCCCCCCCCCCGTAATCATGTTTCACGGCTGCAGCTCTATTCGGGGTATAACGAATTTTAGTTTGAAATTTAAAACTCATTCACCCTTTGAATGCATGAGAAAGGAGAAATAAAGCAAAAGCGAAAGGTGCAACCTGACAAGGGCTTTTTCTTTATCCGGCGGGCACAGCAAACAGGCTGCGTATACACACACAAAAAGTCACAGCCGCAGAACGCATATGGAATAAACGGGTAGTCGTATTCACATCTTGCATAGATATTATGTGTCACAGGATTACGAGTGGGCCGAGCAACAATATTTGAGTATTATACACATACAAAAACAGGATGCGATTATCTGTACTGTTAGATATTTGCATAAGGAATTCCTAACGACCACTTTCTCTATGAACTGTTAGATACATGCGCGCTAAAATCGACACTATTTCCAATATTGTTCACTAAAAGAGGGACCTGACAATTTATATGTTGCGTGCCATTGCTACCGCGTATTCGTGGTATTTTAAAGCATCCATGCGAAAGCAGTACCGACTGTATGACTTAGACATGATGTTCTTGTACAGTTCTTTTCGGTGTATTTTATTAGCTTATTTGAGCACATTTTATGTAGTATATAAATTATATAGTAGTATAGTATAGTATAATTGGTCCAATAGTTAGAGGAATCCCCGAGGTGTTTATTTGTAATAAGTAAGTAATTACTCATTGGCATCCACCCAAGCGCAGCCATATGGCTACAAGTTCAAGCTATACAACTTCTACAGAAATTTTCTAGTCTAACAAAAATTCGTCCTTTCCCGGAGTTCAAACCCGTGACCACCGCTTCACCTGTGTAAGTCGCTCTACCAGCTGATCTAACCGGGACGGCTAGCATATGGTAGGGCGAGAATGAATGAATTGATCTATAACTCTAAGTGGGAACGTTGCTGGTATGTAGTATAGCGTAGTAGTGTAGTACAGTACATAGTACAGTAATATTAATCTATATTTAGTTTGACAAGCAGTAATGGTTGAGGAACAAGGGATGCGTCCGTAAATCTTGAGATCGACTCCGGTAATTTTCAAAAATTATCTTGTCTTTTTGCAGCAAGTTGAATCCGATATAATTTTTTATTACTTGTGGCTCACCAGACAAGACTACATAATGATCATATTGATATTGAATAACAAAGTATAATAGCGTAGCATTTTCCTTAACGAAAGTGGTATAAAGTTACTAAGTTTAAAGAAGCACTCGACAACTTTGCTTATTACTGACGATAGCTTTCCTTTGCAATGAAGGGAAGACTACATGGGTTGAACATCCGTAGCTGTGTCATTCCGCCAAAGAGTTAGGCCGCACGACATTGCGCCTGGCCGCCTGGCGCGTTTTTCTCTACGCGTTAACTTCACTCCATCGTTGTGAAGCCATTGGAAGCTTTGCCAGTGACTCTGCGTCACTGGTGTAGGTGGCGCCATCTATGAGAGCTTCTTGCAAAAACACGTGTCTAGATAATCTGTTGTAATCAGGAGAATTGCTTTTTCCTTATATATTTATTTTTTACAGAATACTGCAGGCCCTTATGCGGGCTCTGGCAGGAGGGACAAGAGTAACAAAAGTAGTACACATAATACAATAATGAACTCACATTGAAAATAGTAAAATGGAATACGTCAATCATAAATGAAATCAAGAAAAGGAAATTTTTTAATTGCTAAAACCCGGAAATACCGCTCAATGTAGAAAAGGTATTAAGCAGTTCGTCAAGATTCAATTAGGTCAATGAAGTCGATGCTACTTCATAGGTGAGGTGACAGTCTGTTCCATTCTTCTGTTGTATGTGAAAAAAAATATTTAAAAGCATTACTTCTATAAATATGAGGATTTATTTGATGTTCGTGACGTATGTCCTAAATCGCAAATATAGAGGACAGACCATGTTTTCAAAACAAAAGAAAACTGAAACCGCTGCGTAGGAACAGAGGGCGTGTTTCGGCTCCGTAGCTTGCATTCTATTTCCAGTTGCCGCGAAGTATAGTTCTGCACATAACTTATTCATACGTATATGTGTTCAAAGACTGGTCACTTCGAAACCGCACGCCTAAAAAGTTCTGAGTAACCACTTATTATAGCCTAATATCTTTAAATAATAAAATTGTGATCCTATATATATGCTCATTGACTGAGGCTAAAAGAATATGTTTAGATTTACTTACATTAAACTGAAACAGCCCTACCGTGCACGACGCTTAGAAGCAAGCTTAAGTTTAGTGATCGGTAACGGGAAAATATAAAAAATAAGCGCCTAATCCCAATGGCTCCCAACTATTTCTAACTTAGGACGCTGCCTTCCTTTCTGTGTAGTTACCCGCACAGGTCAGACGCTTGACGCGCGTGAAAATGAATCGGGGAACCGATGAATAGGGGCACCGACATAACACTTTCTTTTATTTACTTTATTCGGACAGTCTGCGAATATACTGGTGCCGATTCGAGAAGGTTCCCTTTTATTTCTAATCTCTTTTTGTTTGCATAGGGATACATTTCTAAGCTAAATTACAGTTTTCGGAGACAGCCGCCTATATCAAGTGAGAGCTGTTCAACCCATGTGCACCCACCGCACTATTAGAGTAACTGTTCGTGAATGAGGATGGAATCAGCTAACACGGAGCTTTTTAAACGAGCCCCTGCGATCCGTAGCTCTGTGGCTGACTTTAATTTTGTTGTTATAAGCCACGTTGCCTCTTAGCTTAAAGCCGCTCTATGATAGACATCGATTTATCGAAGCCATGCGGGCACATTGAAGTCAGGACGGTTGACACTACAGAGGTGACGGTTTATACAAAAGTACTGAATTTCTTCAATCCACCGAAACAAAAGGTACAGACAATGCTTAATACATTCGAACTACAGAGGTGACGATTTATACAAAAGCACTGAATTTCTTAAAGCCACCGAAACAAAAGGTACAGACAATGCTTAATACATTCGAACTACAGAGGGGACGATTTATACAAAAGTACTGAATTTCTTAAAGCCACCGAAACAAAAGGTACAGACAATGCTTAATACATTCGAACTACAGAGGTGACGATTTATACAAAAGTACTGAATTTCTTAAAGCCACCGAAACAAAAGGTACAGACAGTGCTTAATACATTCGAATGGCGCAAGGGAACGTACACACGAAGACAGAGAGATAGAGCGCCTTTCTCTCTCTCTCTTCCTATGCTCGTTCCTTAGCGCCATTCAAATATATTATGGATCAACTAGCCCAACAGCAAGTACTTCTCCGTCAGAGAATGGGTAGGCTTCGGCTAGAGTTAGTGAGTATAAATGACCGTCCGCTCGCGGTGCATGCATTATTTTTTTGTGTCCGTGCCAGGGAATCATGGCGATGCCGTGGGCCGCAACTGTGTTTCATTAGCGACCCGTCGAGGTGAACAAGAGAGACGCTAAGGAAAACGAAGCTGCTTTGCGATGCATTACTGAGGTGCTGGGACGAATTCTTCATAATCATGCAATGTCAGGTCCTGTATGGCGAACGCTTACATTCATAGCCGGCAAAAAGAAAGGTCTGTATCTACAAAGCTTCCTTTACTTCACATATTTCACTCCGGTTCGTGTTTGGTCCGTGCTCGAGCGTTGGTCGATTGTGATAAAGGATTGGCCCAATATTAATGGCACTAGCGAATCGTGAAGCGCACTTGAGGTAGAGATGTTTAGTGATTTGTACATCGGGTGATGTTATCGTGACTATATAGCGTTCCGTTTCTCACTTGAGATCACTTTTGTACTTGCTGGCGGGTGTTAGTTCAAATACTTGTGTCTTTGAATGGACCAGGCATAACGCAGGCTCTGACTGACCCACTTGTTCTCTTTGTGCTTTGCAGGTAAGCTGAACTCCTTTCGTGGGTCTCTGCGGTGTGTTGCAGCAAGGTAACTTTGCGTGGGCAAAGTGACCTGCGTTGCTTTGCCAGTAAAGGTATGCACTGGTGTTCATGTGACCTTATAGATTCACAACATCAGTTTCTGACCACTTCGGGATATATTTTTTTTTGGTGGCGGTGTTTTCATCTACTGTCTGATTTTACTATTGAAACAGTCGTTGTTGCTGTATTTTTGGACGACTTATGTCCCCAAGCAGACGGGCAACTGTGTAGCGAAACGTTCACCTTGCGTCCGCCATGTCTCTGCATCTTGCTCATTCAGAGGATTTCTGGCATAGCCAGTCTAATAACTTAGACGGCCAGGCAGCGTATGCACCGTTACGTTCACGTCTTATTGCTGAAATAGGGATTCAAATAGTACTGCTCTAAAATTTGCACTAGCGCCGAGGTGGCGCTAGAGAACGCTGGTGGACGCCGGAGCCTTGCGGCGGCACAAAGATGTCGTTACCTCGCTTCTTTTTTAAAAGCCTATTAAGGAACTTCCTTGAAGGCCACACTTATGCACGACGAACTTTACAAAATGAAAAGTGTGTTCGATCTTAAAAGACTTTCAAAGTTTTTAGTGATCTTTATGATGCTACACATGTGTTACGGGCTGTCGCTTAAATGAAGGCCAGTAAGGAAACTGCATGGATACTAACGTACAGTGTGGAGCATGTAGAGCTGTGGTCAAAAATGTTCAGGCGACGGCACTTGCTTTTGAGCCACGTTGTTGGTCACTTACGGCACCCCTGGAGCTTAAATCATTGGAGGGATGGGGGAAAAATTTTCCTACAGATCGGGATGAGTACTTCGAGTGTGCGGTGGTTACTAAATTACACACCTGAAAAATGAACTCTGTGGCCTAAAGATTTTGAGCGAGACCGTATGTGACCGTCGGCGTTATTTCTGCAGTGGTTCTGCGCATTGCGTTCTCAGCTACGCGCTGTATAAGAGGAAACAATTAATCTTTCCGTGTCCCAAACTCGAAACACAGCCGCTGCGCCGTAAAGGGAAGAAAATATCAACATCTCGCGCCATCCGAGGAGCAGTACGAAGCTCTGCGGGTTTATCCATTCCTTTGTTGATCCGGTTGCCTGCTGCAAGCCTGACGATGGAGTTAGCCCCAACTCATAGAGGCCACGAAACAAAAAAGCACAAAGCCTCCGTGACACTGAAACAAAATTGCGCGCTCTTTTTCGTTCCGGTCTGAGCGGGACACTTCCGAAGCACCTGCCACTCCGGAAGTTCCCACATCGTGAACTCTGCATGCCCACAGCCGTTGTTATTCTTTTGCCTCTCGCATGTGTCTCTCCTCTTCCCCACACCCCTCGCCGTTCCGTCACGTGCCTGCCTCCCTTTCGCGAACGAAACAAAGAACAAAAAACGCGAAAACAAAAGGCGCCCGAGGGAAGCAGAAAGGGAGGCGTTAATTCGCGCGTAGACGCCAGAGACGGCTGCGCTGCCCTGCGACCCGGACCTCTCTTTTCTTTGTTTCTTGTTTCAGTTTGTCTCTCTCGCGTTTGTTTTTGCTTTGTCTCAGTCTTCGCCGACAGAGTGACACGCAGGCGTCGCCGCCGCCGCTCCCGCGAAGCGTTTTTAGCCGCCCGTGCAGCCAGGGTGACATCGTGCGCCGCAGCGCGCCAAAGACAATGGCTCCGCTCAACCTTCCGTGATTTGTCGCCGCTTGCCGTTCCTGTCTCACGGCGCGCGAGGCAAGAGCGTGCACACAATGAGCGCCTCTGCTGCTTCGTGTCGCCATTCGTCCGCTCCCGCGCGTTGGGGACGTGCGCGCACGGCCGCTGTGTAGCACTGTCCGCCGTGCTTGCGTCTCGCGTTGCGCATAACTCCCGCGCAAAACGAGCCTCCCTCTGCGCGCCTTCGAGAGAGGGGGAAAGAGCGCGCTGTTTTCCAGCGGACGGATTCCGTGATTGTTGCGCGCCGCTGTTGACTGCCAGGCTGTTGCTTCTTTTGCGCGTTTGCTTCCACGGATCGCGCAGACGGTGTTGGAAGTTGAGAGTTTTGCGCATTGTGCTGTCAGGTCGAACGAGTCTGGAATGGGCCGCCAGCTCGAAGAGCGTTGCGCCTTTTTCTGCGTGGTTTAGCGCCGTATGGCTCGCTTGTCTTGGTGTGCAGAGGCGAGTACGTCATTCCTGGGTGCACTTGCGGCGGTTATCTGCTGGCTGACATTTCGTCGACGCGTTTGACTTTCATTGCGAGCCCATATTAACTCTATTAATCGATCGCTAAGGATTACGTATATGGGCGCCTGCAACGTAAACTTCTTATAATTCTGCGTGCTAAATGAGAATGTGCTCAGTGTGAATAGAATGCACCGTTTTCTTTTGGCTTTCTTTCCAGTGCGCTACCGCGAAAAAGCCGTTATTTGTCGAGGTGTCCGTTGTCCGACCAGCACACAAAAACGAAATATGTGCGGCCTTCAGCGGCCCGCGGTGGCACGATGAGGTCAGCTTTGCAAAAACACGCGGGCACCACTACTACCCTCCTCGAAAAAGAAAAGGCGCATAAAAGCGCCGTATCAGAAGCATGAGTCGTTGCGCGGAATGGAGGAGATTTTAACCTGCTCATTTGAATAAGAAAGGGTTCGGATATATTTGATATGACATATGTCATATTGATGGATATGATACTAGATGGTTGATAGATAGGGATGGGAAGCTGGTCCGTCTGCAGAGTCAGATGTCCAGCGACGGGCACGGCAAGCTGAGGAGTGGTGTAATCAAAGGTCACCACAATGTCAGTCATCCGATCAGTGTTGCCAGACTGGGCTATTTAAATGTAGGCAAATTGGGTTACTAAATATTTTTCCTGGATGCTTTTTAGACGGTTTGGCGTTGTGGCTATTATTGTGATTTACGCTCGCAGAAAATCTGATTGGTAACGTTTTTATGGAGGAAAAACGCTAAGGCGCCCGTGTGCTGTGCGATGTCAGTGCACGCTAAAGATCCCCAGGTGGTCGAAATTATTCCGGAGCCCTCCACTACGGCACCTCTTCTTCCTTTCTTCTTTCACTCCCTCCTTTATCCCTTCCCTTACGGCGCGGTTCAGGTGTCCAAAGATATATGAGACAGATACTGCGCCATTTCCTTTCCCCCAAAACCAATTATTATTATTAACGAAACGTGTTTCAAGGAGTGCTCTAATACCCCTGTCACACGGGCACTTGTAAGGCCTTAGAAATTAAGGTCCTTTGCCCGAAAGGCGCGTGACGCGCATCTACACGGCAAAGCGTCGAGACTTTTTCGATAAAGGTCCGTAGCAATAAAGGCGGCCGTCAGCGGCCTTAAAGTTGCTTAAAGGAGCAACCCAGACGGCAGCGCCAGCTAGCAGCTCAAAGAATAAAAAATTGACGCAATTTTAATTTTGAAACCGTAAAAAAATATCTAATTTATCTTATTTAATGGTTAATTTTTCGTTACAGTGCACTTAACCGTAGAGGAGGCTATGACTAAAGACATCCACACTGCTAAGAAAGGACTTGAACGCTTTTCATCAGCCGCATCGACACACACGTGCTTGCGCATCTCGCTTTGCTGTTTTTTTTTCGTTTGCTCTTTGTTGTGTGCGTGTTTTGAGTTTGCTTGTGTGCACAAAGACACGAGCAACAAAGCACGCTTGTCGAACACAACGAGGAGCCGAACGGAAAAGTGCGTCTACCGTAGTCGGACCGAGAAAGATGAAAAAAAAAAAAAAGAAACTTTGTTTCAAAATATCCGTTTCTCACCGTCAGAACACTCGTTTATTATCGTGATAGCTACTTTTTCCAACATAAACGAAAGCACTCTTAGCTGAAGTGCTACCGTCTGCTTTAATTTCATAATGTTACTAGCGCGGCTTCACACACAGCGGTGACTTTTGGTATTCACGGAGGCAGCGTTCTAGCTCCTTTCGATTTGCCGTGTAGCAGCGTCGCTGCTCTTTTTCGGTTTTCCTCCTTTAGTGCAATAAGACAACTTTACGGCAAAGGCCGAGAAGTCCCGTGTGACAGGGGTATAAGTGTGCTTAGTTGTTGATGCAGTTTTTTTTTAAAGCGAAAGCTTCACTACGCTACGTTTTCAAGAGGGCAGTGTCAGTGCAGTCTCGTGACAAGTGTCACGTGGCAGGTCATGTGACCTACTGATGCCATCATAATCTGCCCACCGTGGCAGGTGGCAACTGCCCCATCGGGCATCGGGCATTTCATCGGTGCTTTACAGACCATCCGTTCGGCAGTGTGTGTGGCGTTTGTGAACATAGCCATGCAAAGGAAGCTTTTGCCTCCCGTCAGGGTTAACCAAAGTTTCAACCACAGCTATTTTTTTTTGCTCGCTCTCTTTACTTCCTTACATGACAACTATAAAAACTGCAGGAGTTTGAGTCAAAAGCCCTTGTTCCCAATTGCGTTTTCCACTCCTGAACATTTTTTTTTCAGTGTAAACTGCAAACACGATAAACCAAACAGATCACGTGACACAACAGAAAGCGAAGCATATCACATATGCGCCAGCTGATATCCTTCAAAACGTCACTACTCGTACGTGACTGCGCTTTTCAATTTTTCCAAGAAGAACGTGCTTGCCTCAATGTTTCTGCAGCACCCATCATACTCATTTAAACCCCATCGCACGTGGTTCTAAAGTACGCGCGCTTAGTTTCTTGCGGTTATCTGCCCAGCGTTTGACTCTGGCATCGACAATCAAGTGACCGAAAAGTGAAGAAGGAGCGTCGGTGCAGCGTTGGTGGGGTGCAGCCTCGTCAGGTGGCCAGAAATGTAGGACACTTGGCGCTTCGCACCTCGCGGTCTCCCCTCTTGTGCTCAGAGCAGGGGTGCGAACGCGAGGAGTAAGTCGAGGTAAGTACTGGTGAAGGGAAGGTACCAATGTCTCCTTGCGACAACTGCGCTCTGAGCGCGATCTCGAAAGCTGGTGGCAACTGCCCCGGGTTCATGTTCACGCACGTTAAGGGGAATCCCTCTCTCCTTACCGGAAAAGAATATAGCGGTAGGCCAATCTTCTATTATAATACGTTTTGTGGGCAGAGCAGGAACTAATAATAATTGGTTTTTGGGGAAAGGAAATGGCGCAGTATCTGTCTCATATATCGTTGGACACCTGAACCGCGCCGTAAGGGAAGGGATAAAGGAGGGAGTGAAAGAAGAAAGGAATCAAGAAGTGCCGTAGTGGAGGGCTCCGGAATAATTTCGACCACCTGGGGATCTTTAACGTGCACTGACATCGCACAGCACACGGGTGCCTTAGCGTTTTGGAGGCAAAACGCTTTTGGAGGTCAAATGGTTTGGAGGTCACCCGCAAAATGTGCTGCAGAGTGCTGGGCACAGCAGGCTTCGTAAACGGCTAAACAGAGGGCACAACGACTGGAAGCCCACCGAGCAACGCAGGCAGCTTATCGCAAGAGGAAAACCGACGGCAACAACATTTGGCCGCAACCACGATCTTAAAACGGGATTTCCTGGAAAATCCATTTGCCTACGCATGTTTTAGTATGCGATCGGCTTTGGAACAAATGGCACTTGACGACAATGATAGCGGATATATGTGCTGTGTTAGAAGAAGACTTTTCGGGTGTTGTTGTAAATGGTTTAACTGTGTGTAACGATAAACAAAGCCAAAGCCAAATAAAGAAAAACTTAACAAGGCGGCCATAATGTTCCAGCGCGCCTAAACTGCGTTTATTCTAACCGAGTAAATAGGAAGCCATTTTTTTTCCCGCGAGAACTTGTTAGGGTATTTTAGCACGTCTCAGCCTGTTTACCTTTACTATATAGTAGCCGCGCTCTGTGTCAAGTAATTGCCGCAAAATTAAGGACTTTTTGTAATATGGAGAGAGAATAATCGTTATGGAAACCCCTAACGATGCGGCGACGGGCGTTGCTCATCTGTCGCAAGAATAGTGGCGAAACGTCATCGATATGCGCCATGAGGCCTCATATGTGCACTGCGTACAACAGAAATGAACTGCTCTTCATATATTAGCTCTGCTGTACAGATGCCCTAATCGCGCGAATCATAGAGGAAGCAAGGCGGAATATACACCATTGGAGTCGGTTTTAATTTTCTGGGATCTCAGTCATAGCTTTGTATTAATAATTTCGTGATTATCAGTATGATTTGTTCATTGCTTAAACGATTGTTCAATTCATCAGTCGTCCGAGTTGTGTGTAGTGTACAGAACTAACTATGGTCCCGTGAAATGCACTGCTGGCGAAACTCGCTGCTTGAAAATGCTGTCGTCCAATCTGAAAAGAATATCGCAACCGCGAACTATTATACTACGTGCAAAACATATAATGGGCAACAAAAAATGGACGAGATGGCGTTGACGAGTGAATGCCCATGCATGCGGAATTGATCATTCTCTACTTAACATTCATAGATCTCTAGGAGTCCTCACATCACTCCTGGCGCAGTGGTGCAGCGCTTAAGCAATGTAGCGATGCGCCACTGCCCTGTGATGGCAGGTGCTGCCACCGGTGGGTCTTGTACGACCCAACCTTACAGAAATTTCTTTAGACAGTCTATAGGCACTGTCCATAGGTTTGTCCATAAAGTCCATAGACTCTCTATATACAATCAGTAGAGAACAGCCTATATGCAATACAAATCCTATAGACAGCCTATAGACAATCTGTAGATTTATGACCATACACTTTTAGTAGACCTTTAGACCTTTGTCTATAGGCAGTCTATACACTCTGAATCGACAAAAATCTAAAAGAAGGCAATAGAGTCTCTAAGAAGTCTATAGACAGTCTATAGTCCATTTTTCTAAGTGCAGGTTGCTCTTACCCAGCAACTTCTCGCGACCAATCACAACCTGCCCACCGTGGCAGGTTGTGATGACTCCACAAGGTCACATGACCTAGGCGGCCCACCTTGGCGCTTCTCTGGGCAGTTTTCGAGGATTTTTCCTTCACGGTGACGCCGGCTTTTCTGCGACACGGATTCCTTAATACCATCGCGTTAATATATAACTACCGTAACTAAGCGTTAATGAGAAAACTTGACACAGACACACGCTCACACGCACACACACACACATGGAAAACACACGCGCACACACGCACACAAACACAAAACACGCGCGCACGCGCAAATACACGCACACACTTCAACACGCGCACATAAGCACGCACAAATACACACAGATACATAGCCTGTGCACATACATGTCAGAAGTTTGTGTTTGTCCCGGCGTGCACGCGCACAGCCACCACGTAAGAAGCGCAACGACATCGCGTGAAGCGAGTGGAGCGAACCTACGGGAAGATAGAACGGCAGCAAGAGAAAATAACCAGAGGGAGACCTGGCGGGGACAACAGAGAGTGGAATGCAGCGCTCTTAAGTTGCTTGCGTTTCACGGTCACGTACGAGGCCGCGTGTAAAAGGGCCCGCGTGCCGCGCGCTCTACATGACAAAAAGGGGAACGACGCTTGTACGGCCCGAAAGGCGGCTCCACGTTTGCTGGCGCGGCGTTGGTTTACGTGCCTCCTCTTGAGGTGGGCTTCTCGATTTCTCTGCTTCCAGTAGGCCGCCCTGATTTGCTGTTCGCCGCGCCCTGGCTCCCAAGTTTGGCGCTCTAGAGGAGCGCGCGGCGTGCAGAATTTACCGAACGCGTGAGCAGACACGCGTCACTCTTGTATTCGGGCGCGAGTGCGGGGAGCAGAACGCAATGCTAGGACACGACGCGCTTGCTGTTTGTGCGGGACAACAAAGAAAGTGAGGTGTTCCACGCTGCTACCAGCAGGTTTGTGGTTAACGAGAGAAGAAATACGTCTTGTAGCGCAATAACGACTTTTCGGTTTGGTTTTGTTTATGAGAGTTTAACGTCCCAAAGCAACTCAGGCTATGAGGGGCGCAGTGGTGAAGGGCTCCGGAAATTTCGACCACCTGGGGTTCTTTAACGTGCACTGACGTCGCACAGTACACGGGTTTCTATAATTTCGCCTCCATCGAAATTTCGACCGTTCCGGCCGGGATCGAACACTTGTCTTTAGGGTCAGCAGCCGAGCGCCATAACCACTGAGCCACCGCGGCGGCCAGTAACGATCTTTCAGTCATAAGTATCTCGGCCGAATAAAGTTATCTATGATCTGCATGTTTGTTTGTTTCTTTTTTTTTTTCTGCCGGCTTTTCACGCTTGGTGCAGGCTGCAGTGCTTTCCGTTGGTTGAACATAGTATGTTGGATTTCACGGCAGTTATACAGCTTTTGTTTGCACCGGCAAGGACGTGTGATAGTTCCGGAATGTCACCGAGACACAGATCGAGTTTTGATCGTTTCTGGGGAGATATTTTGGCGCCGCGATAGTGGCCGTGTTAAGTACGAGACCATTTAGGACACCATGTTCCTGAGGGCTTCAGTTATTAATGCGATTTTGGTGTGCGGTTGCTGTTACTTTGGAAGTTTTGACATTAATAATAATAATAATAATAATAATAATAATAATAATAATAATAATAATAATAATAATAATAATAATAATAATAATAATAATAATAATAATAATAATAATAATAATAATAATAATAATAATAATAATAATAGGTTTTTGGGGAAAGGAAATGGCACAGTATCTGTCTCGTATATCGTTGGACACCTGAACTGCGCCTTAAGGGAAGGGAAAAAGGGGAGAGTGAAAGAAGAAAGGGAGAGAGAGGTGCCGTAGTGGAGGGCTCCGGAATAATTTCGACCACCTGGGGATCTTTAACGTGCACTGACATCGCACAGCACACGGACGCCTTAGCGTTTTGGGAAGCTTTGACATCGTGAACGTTTTGTGCAGGAATATAGACAAGTCGCCACACTGTTGTTAACCTTTTATTTTATCTTCGGTTATTGTTCGCAAACATGTGCATGCATCTTGTTTCAGAACAAAAATTTTATTGGGCGTCCAACAACCGTTATCTTCAGCTTTTGTTGTCCCCCATCTACTGACAACTGGCGCTGCTTCATTTAGCGTTGAAGCAACACTGTACTCTGGAACTCCGGGGCAGCTAGTACCGTCTCAGCTTTCTGCGCCTAGCACGAGACGCGCAGCTTGGTGGCACTAATTAGCAAATGTTTGTGCATTTTTGTTCTTGAATTAGCCCCGCCGCGGTGGCTCAGTGGTTAGGGCGCTCGACTACTGATCCGGAGTTCCCGGGTTCGAACCCGACCGCGGCGGCTGCGTTTTTATGGAGGAAAAACGCTAAGGCGCCCGTGTGCTGTGCGATGTCAGTGCACGTTAAAGATCCCCAGGTGGTCGAAATTATTCCGGAGCCCTCCACTACGGCACCTATTCTTCCTTTCTTCTTTCACTCCCTCCCTTATCCCTTCCCTTACGGCGCGGTTCAGGTGTCCAAAGATATATGAGACAGATACTGCGCCATTTCCTTTCCCCCCCAAAAAAAACCAATTATTGTTCTTGAATTACTGTTTCTCGCTCCCCCCGCCCCTGTTACTGTTTTTTTTTTTTGCCAAGTTGAGGGTGCCGTACGTTGTTGGGTGCTAAAACGCCAACGAAACGTAATCCTTGTTTTCGGAACCTTTTCTTTTTCTTTGTAATCATGAACGCTTAAGCCTTCGCATTTTGCCAACACCTTTCGAATGCAAAAAAAATCATTCTTTTGCTAATTAAATGCTTGGATAAAGTCGATATGTACTGTCAATGTCAAATGAAGCGCGAACAAAACAATGTAATTGGGAAAAGATAAAGCGAGAAGATTCTAATTCAGAGAAGCCGTATCCTCACTTCAGTGGCACAAAGATCCGTGCGTGGAAATGTTAATGAACTCCTGCGCTGTATTTCTTCTATAGCAGCTAATATTTTTCTATTTGCGTGTTCGGGATTTATTTGACGATGTCACTACATGAAGGCGTGATTTAAGACGGACACTCCTGGTTAAGTAGTTCGGCAGTTGGGCACATTTATTTTCGGATCATAGATGCCAACTTCGGCGGCCACGTTTCTTTCAGGAGTATGTAAAGATTGCCACGGGTTTTCTTGGACTGTAGTGGAGCTTAAAGAACCAGAGATGTAAAAGTGATCAGATGGCCTTCACTATGTGACTCGCTTCGCAGCTTTTGTCGTTGATTTCGCATGTACAAATTCATTAATCGATGGCATAGAGAGCAAACGCAACAACAGAGAAAAAGACAGTAAAATTCATTCCCGTGCGCAGCCTATTAACTGCTTCTCAGCTCTGTGCCCCGCTCACGTGAGGTTACTGGTAAGCATCTCGCCGTATATCTTCCTGTACGCCGAGAGCGCTGACACTGCTAACGCGCTTCGCTCCGCATTTTTTTTTGTTATTTAGGGTCCTGTGTACGCCACGTCATTTTTTTTTGGGGGGGGGGGGGCTGTTACGTAACACTTCGTGCACGTTCAACGCCCCTACTCTAGCACGCATGCGCGTGATCGGCTCTACGCGCACGATCTCACTGCCTGAGGAGCACTCCGTGTCCCCAGATTGGTTTTACCGCATACGCCCCCCCCCCCCCCCCCCCTCGGAAGCAATTTAGTTGAGAGTGGCCCGACGACGCAAAAATACCAATCGCGCTCGAGAGCATGAGGCCCGTTAAAACGCAGCCAGCGGGGAAATGTCCCTGGAGATCAGCTTCACGAAATAAAGTGCGAGCGAGGCAACCAAGGTGAGGGGAAAGCCATATAGTTGAGCGTGAGTTTGTGCGTTTCGTGCCGCCTGTGGGAACACATAAAGAGTGTGAGACACTTAGTTGTAAAGCAGGGGTAGTTGGTGCAACTCTCTACACGTGACTTTCGCAGGTTCAGTGTTGTTTTTACGGCCTGCTTAAACCAGTGCCGCTCGTCCCTTCGCGCTTACCCCCCCCCCCCCCTTAATTGGAACAAGCTCACTATTTAAAACCTTGTTTATTTTTTTGTTTGCTAAAGTCTCCTCTCAGTGAGGATCAGTGCTAAAGAGCAGTTTCGAAGGAAAGTGTGAGATGGTAAGCAGTGTAGCGTTTTCGCGGTATTTAAACAACTAAAGTTCAGAAGGTAATTAGCTTTTGTTAAAGTACTTTTAACTTCGCTAAACTGTCAGACCGGTATTATCCGTGGCACAAATTACTAATAATAATAAGAAAAACTAACGGACAATTTATATGAAAAATCCGGCATTTTTGTTACTTGGGCACTGGTGCAGCAATATTGCGGAAAGTTAAATGTAAAAAAAAAGAATTGCGCTCATGGATTTAGAAAAACTGTTTTCTCACAGGTGACGAGTTGCAGACAGGAAGAAAGTGATATTGAGAATCGTTCTGATTATTGAATGAACAGGCATGGTGGAGAGAACAATGCGATATCAAGAGCGTCACTTGGTTGTGCCGAACAGGTACAGGATAACGCCGATAGTCAGCATCGAGAGCGATGGAAAGCAGCGCGCTCGTTGAAACAGGCTCTGTTCGCAACATCTGGCACATAACTACGTGTCTGATTGCGCACGGACGTTAAGTGAGGTTTTGTTAAATGAGGTGAAGCCGCACGGCATCATACAACCATTTCGTGATAACAGCCGGATGGGGGAGGCAAAGAAGCACGTTTAGTTTTAATTTAGAGGGACTGTTAGAACCCCTCGTACTTGAACTACACTTCGGACTTCTCTTTCAAAAGTGCACAGCCAACTCCGAATCGGCAATTGATATTTATTCGCCAGCAGTAAAACTTAATTTGAGAAAGCTCTCGTAGAAACCTCGAGGGGGCGCTAGGCGACACCTTCGTCCTGCCGCTTTGCTCTCCATAAACGGAAGTTAAAGCTTTCTTTTTCCGGCGCAGCGTTTACAAGGAACTTTGTTTAGATCAATTTGGCTTTTCTGATAACTTGGTTTTTATCCATTCAAAAGGCCATCCAAAAAGTTTAATGTGATACAAGTTGTTTGAGAGCTTGGAGATAATGCAAAGTACTATACACGAGGAACGGCACAAAAGCATATGCTTCTCACGAACTCGCAGATTGTTTGATTGATCCATTCATTTATCTGTTTCTGACGCTCCTCCAGCTGTGATTTTTCTCTGTCGCCTTGCACATTTCTGTTTATCCGTTACTTTACTAACGAAGATTTACCAAGCTGATAACCAGCCGAACGCAGACGCAGCGCGTCTACAATAAGACAGATACATGAAAGAAATGGAGGAGATTGTCCAGTAATAAAGATTAGATATTTCAACCCAAGCTTATGAGCTTGTGTTGAAATGTCTTATTAGTATACTAACGGGCCATTCTCTTATTACGTGCAATTCTTGTTACTGGACTGAAAGTAGACGGAAATTCAACACTTTCTTCAGGTATGAGAATAAAGCCACTGCCGAGAAAGCTATACAATAATGAAATGAAAAAAACCATCGCTGCTCCTCAATGGTAGATGCTGCACTGCCAGCAGTTTTTAGCGTGGCAGCAATGACTTCTCTTGGGATACACACAACTCTGCAAGGGACGCTCGTTGCGGGCGAGCCATCTGCGCAATGTATGAGGTATAATTTATTATAGCGGGAGCTACACTAGGCTACCGGTCGAGCATTTCGCGGTACAGGCGAGACGCCAGTTGTGCGCATGCGCCTTTACCATGGTACTTACGGGAGGCCAGCTGTGCGCATGCGCCGTTACCATGGCAACCGGGGAGGAGGAGTGGATGCGCCGCGCCTTTCCTCAAAATGAAACTCACTTTTCAGTTTTCTCTTTCTTCTTTCCCTCCCTCCTTTATCCCTTCCTTTACGGCGCGGTTCGGGAGGCCACCGAGATATGTGAGACGGTTATTGTGCTTTGCGCGCTCGCGGCACCATCTGGCATGAAGTCACACCGCGCGGCTAACCGCCGCCGGCGCCGCCGTTTGGTATGACGTCACACCGCGTTCATCACCCGAACCGCGCGTCGTCGCATGCGCAGCATTGCGTACAAACGGCGGAGATGTAATGGGCGGCTGTATCACAACGTTTGACATGAATGCAGAGAAGGAGAGTCCAGCCGCTGCTAAACGGCGGTATGGACAAGAGAACAATAACTCTTCCGATCCTGAGGTTGTCGTCTGGCTGCTGGCTACTCAGCAAACAGAGAATGAGCGTAAATAGGCGAAGAGAGCAGCGGAGACGCCCGAACAGAGAGAGTAACGGCTTGCCAAACGGAGATGCCAGACTGCCGAGCGTAACAGACGGCGCATAGCCGCCTAGATGGAGCCTATGGAAGGCGTCAATCAACGGTAACCAACCGAAGAGCCGTCGTATGACTGATCACACCATTCGAGTTTCCGAAAGTGCATCTGCGACCCGGACATTTCAAGCGGACATACAGTGCCAACAACAAGCTCAGCCAGGGAAACGTACCTCCCGCTACGTATATCCTGGCATAGCGCAGCTAAGCCACACCAAATTTTTTTATTCATTCATACTATCGGTTCTAACTCAGACCGAGATAAGGGTGGGCATTGAAACTAACAACGACATGCCAAAATGCACAAAATCCAAATAAGCGCGACATGTGAATATATGCTGCTGTGCCGCTCTCCCAAGAGGAGAAAATATAAGCTGCTTGAGAGACCGCGCGGGGAAGTCAAATTTCAACTAAGTACTCTGAGGGGAAGTGCCATTCAGTAAAGTCAGCGCCAAGTGCTAAGGCGGAAGCAAATGTCTCGCAGCGGCATGACCGTGGTCATTATCAGTATCCGTCAAAGCAGTTATGCGATGAAGCCCGCTGCCGAGTGCTCGAGGGTGAGTCCATGGATCCCATGCCAGGTAATGTCGCTTTCTTGCTCACTAGCTTAGTGTGTCTTTGCATTTTCCAAAGAAACCGACACGGTATGAGGCAAAAATGGGAGCTGGAATACCGGAAAATGTTATGTATGGTTGCATCGTGCAAAATGGCGACCAAATAAAACGCTATCATAAAACAAATCGCGCGCCAGTGCCTGTTAAAGAGAACAGAGTCACGAGCTACCTAAGAACTGCTTGCTGGACGGGAAGCAGTATTTTAGGAGAATTACGTTTTAAAGATTGTAACATCCAAAACCTGTGTTATTAAGCAGAGCAGAGCAAAGCAGCGTTCTGTTGCTTTTGGCCTGCCTGTTTTGCTTCCTGACACAGTGTGCTTATGAAAAGAAGGCGGGTAAACGCAACAGGCGCTGCCTTTGATAATGCGTGCAGCTGGACGTAGCACGTTTTAAAAAAATTTGACGATCGTTTAGTAAGTATAGCGTCTTCAGAGGCTACTTGCATTTCGCATTTCATGCGAGTGAGTGTTAAACCTAGTGGGTCAACTACGCCTAAACTGCGTGACCCGAAGAGTTGACTTTGCTCTCGCTTGCCACCAGGGAGCGCAGCTGTGCCGCGAGAGAACACGAGGGATTCCAGAACCTCAGAGCGCGCATCTACACTCCCACATATGCAGATAGCGTAAATATAACGTCGATAACGTAAAAATGACTAGGCAAAGATCAAACAAAATAAGCGCACACTCGCTTGTCACAAAACGCCAGAGCGCTGCGTGCTGCATTTTGATGCATTCTTGACACCTGCACACACAAACACACGCGCGAACGCACATTTTTTGCTTTGTCTCCAAGCTTTTTCGACGGGTTCTCAACGTCAATTTTCTCGCGGCAAACGATGCACCACGGATGTGTTCAATTATTTTTATTTTCCCCTTTTCGTGCGTTTGTTGCGCGTGCGTTGCGGCGCAGTCGCACGCGAGAGATGCAACTCGAGTGCGTTCGTACCAGGTGGCGTCGTCGGCGTGCACTGACGTTGACGGAACGGTTCACCGAACCCCGCATTGGCGCCCGAGCTCGAGTGCGCGTTTCGTGGCGTGAAACATATTTCCATATTCCAGTTCGGCTTTCAAGAAGGCCGCCCGCCAAACGCACGCTGTTGCCCTCTCAGTGGATGGGCGCGCTCGCGTTGGCTGAGAAATGTTCTGTGGAATTGAGTCATATCATCGAGTTTGGCGTCGGGCAGTACAGTCGGTTGCAGTACGTGAACCAGAGGCCGTATTCTGTACCTGTTCATTCAATTTGGCCGTAACGTCAATGTGTCGAAACCAGCACTATGTAGGAAAAGCAAACGGCCGGCAGGGGCAGAGACATTTTATTTTTCAATCTTTTTGCCTTTTCCAACGAACTTTCTGTTTTGGCAGCCGCCATGTTCGTAGACTATATATAGAAACTCGGTTAAAGGCTGCGCGCTAACTTAATCACCTTGGCGCCACTTTCTCCGATGTGCAGTTTGGAAACCATGCATGGTCCACTATTATGGGGCCTCTGGCGTCTGTGCAGGCCACCGATGCTCCCCTTAAGAAAACGGGCCACCTCAGTGACTGTCATTAGCCTGCACGTCATGCGGTAGTTTCCTATCACTACATTCGGCGGCATAGAAAATTCGATAGACGTTCCACAGAGGGTGTCCAGGAGTCTATGGACTGTCTACTCATATTTTTGGAACGGTAAAGAAAGCTCTCTTCAAGTATCAATGTAAAAAAGACTTCGCACACGGCCTAGTCCCCCCCCCCCCCCCCCCCCCCTTTCTGCCGCACTTCTAACCTGCGTACTGGGGCCGTATTCTGTAACGATCCATTTGCATTGCATTTCATTGTTTTTTTGCCTTTGGTCGCTGCCACCATTGGTGCAGGCCGTCACAGAAGACGTCACGCTGGCCGCTGGCACTCTTCCACGACACCTTTAATTCTGCTTTTTTTCCCTTTTTTTTAAGGGTAGTATAAACGCAATTTTTTCCTTCTTGTCTAGCAGTGCCTCTTTCTGGATATCAGATAACTTAAGAACAAAAAACCAGGATGATCTTTGCCGCCTAAAATGAGGATGAATCATAATTGAACGGCTATATTGTCTTTGTAGGGCAACATTAAAATGGCGCTCTTGGTAAATGTTTCCACTGAAGAATGTAAAAAAAGGAGTATATTCAAGACGTGTATTTTTCTTCGGATTAAACCGTTATGCTCCGACAGCCACCTCGCGTTAGACTATGCTGAGATTGTCAGAGAAGCCTTGAGGTCGTTTACTGAATCACTTTTCTGTCTACCTGTTGACATTTCGACGGAGACGATAATCCTGCTACGAATAATATTTGTTCGTCTCCATTAGCCACTTGTATCAATCAGTGAAATGTTGCAAAATCCATGACACGACCGCTGCATATCACAGCCAGGTATATGTCTATCTTTTCTCTCACGATCTGTTCCAGCGATGAACAGTGAACAATCGATACGTGTCTATAAGCGAGGTCATGGCGAATCGCGTTCGCTTACGAGAATAAACAACAGACATTGTGTCAGATGTGACCTATATACAAGGGGTAGCTAACGGAAACATCGCCAGCGCCGTGTCGTTTGCAAGTTATCAGAGATAAAGGTCCGCGCCGCGTGAATTTTTTCTTTCTAAAATCGCACATATTTGCGTCTACCAATTTAGGAACGAATTTGGTCGAACTGCTAGGAAATCGTGAATGTATGACAAAAGCCTCAAGACGCGGATCCGCCTCGAAGGAAGCTGCGTGAATAAGAGTACATACATACAACGGGCAAATTGAAAAATGAACGCGGGCGGTGGAGGCGAGCTATAGTTTAAGATTCAGCGGGGTTTCCCCAATATCAAGCCGGGCGCTGTTCTCTCGTGCGCCGATTTATCCTTGCCCGCGCTTTTCGCGGACGTGTTACGGTTGGAGCGGAGATACGAAGATGGATAGACGGCGAGGAATGAAGAGCGCCTGAAGAAAGGCACTCGAGTATCGAGCCTTCAAGATCAGCGCCGCTAGACAAACGATGAACGAGCTGTCGATGGCACATGAGCTGCCTGCCGCTTCGTCGAGTCTATTTTCGTATCGAAATTTCAATCCCGTGCACGCTTCTCTGCGAGAGCGTAGTAAGCAATCAGTGGGGCACGATTTTCATTTTTACGATATGCATGAGAGTTGCAAAGGCACTCTGGCTGTTCCATCGCGTCCGCCACTGATGCGTGTGTAACTTACACACAGCAGTTAGAGATAAGCTGAGAGTTGTAAGCATGGTAAATCGAATGGGTCAGCTTCTCTGAAAATGGGTGCAAAGAACCGACAAAAACATCACCGCCCGAGTTAAAACATTTTGCGTTCAGCTCGTCACTATGCTGGTTCCACCGGGTTTAATTCCTAATTAAATTCAGATGTAGAGCTTCGTGTATTGGCAGTGCGTGCGTGTATGACTCCATGGAGAAGCTCGATAAGTGTGATTGGTACGCACGCAGAGCTCACACGCAGAGAGCGTGAATTGACCCTGAATATTCTGTGCCACTTCATTTTTTGGTGCATATCTACAATTCATTAAAATAAAATGAAGACATCCACACTCCCGGACAGCTTGTATAATGAGGTGAAAAATAGAAGCACAAAACTTACAAAGGTTCTGGAGGCGACAGTGCATGAAATTGGGTCCAGCAAGCTCGCATTTATCGCTTGAAATAGCCTTAGAACAGTTTAAAATAAGACGTCGCGACTACGGGGCCTTAATGTCCCCAGTACTCGAACATTACTCAGGAACTCCTCGAGTGCACCTGGCTTTATCACTGTGGCCGAGGTAGCGTTAGCTCACTTGTTAGGTTGGGCGCCGGCGACGAAATGAGGAGAGCCTGCGGGCCGGAACAGACTTTTTCATCTTTTTTTTTTTGCGCATAGTACAGTAGACTTTACTAGCCATGAGGGGTTATGCGCTTACCTGAGCATTGTGGACAAAACACATTTGACATCATTTCTCAGCCCTATTCCTGCGCGGCCATTGCGAATTGCGGGCGCGAGAAAGGGAAGCGAATAGTTTTGAAGTAGCCTCAAAGCAGAAACAAGACAAAGGAAGTTTGCCTTGTCGGTGAATGTGGTGTACTGTGTACGGTTTTCTTCCCAAGATCTGCGGGCGGCTCCATGAATATGTGAGGACAGGCTGCTTACGAGCATTGCGAATCCACGAAGGAACAGGTTTCGCCTTGTTCTGTCCCGCGGGGAATCAACGGGGCGTAGCTGTGCGTCTTCTAGTCCGTCGGCTCTGGTACGGAGCTGCAGGGCTTTATTTTTTGTCGCTAAAACTCCGACTGCACTATGCGCTGCGCGACGACTGCGCCAGTTGTGTCTCTTGTTGAAAGTGTTTTGGAGGCATGTATGCAAATGGGACCGAGTGAATTGACGCGCCTCCCTCTGCCTTGGAGGCCTCGGGTGGCGTGTGCTATGCTTCTAAAACGCGATGAACTTTGAGTTAGTTGGCACTAACCATACTTTCTGAAGCTGGGCTTGAGGGATAAGAAACAAGAAAGGCTTTTTATTCAAGCGTCACGTAGCGCCTTCATTTGCATGCGTGTTTACAACACGTGTGGTAGGTACAGCTTAATCAGGATAAGTTCAGTAGTTTGGGGCTAGTGCTTGCTTTGCATTGAGGAATTGCTCCGCCCTGTTCTTCTTTTATTTTGCCTCAAGTCTGTCTGATATTTATCTTTTTTTTTGGGGGGGGGGGAAGCAATTGTGTGGATGCTATTTATCTTTTCCCGCGAAAAGTTCCGGAGGGGTTTCCTTCGTCGCCTTCCATGCTTCGTGGGGTTCGAACTTTTTCGTCATCTCTCCGTCCCTCTTTTAGATAAGCTCTCTGGAAACCGTGGAGAGATTTGCCGAAAACGCTCCACGGCGGGCAGGGGGCCTGCTTCTGTCGGGGTCCCATATGAGCTGCGTGCTTGAGAAGCTTAGCTCAGTTCAGTACCTTCCGCGCGCTCGCGTGAAAATCTCCTCGCCTATTTGCATCGCCTCCAACGCGCTGCTTTGAACAGAGTGCAGGCAAATCCTCGGCAATATCTTGCATAGCCAGCAGAGCGTGGTGCACCGGGGCACCTCAGGGTAAACTTGGTAAGGGGGAGTTTTGCCGGGACTTCGTTGCGTCGAGGGGCTTGGTAAACATGTGAGCGCGCGTGGCAGCCCGCGAGCTTGGGCTTGGGTAATGTTTTTGATCATTTTTGTGACACGTTTAATCTCACGGTTAGGGTTCCTGCTGAAAATTGGAAGCAAGAGGGCTCTCTAAAATTTGCATCTCATGGTTTTCGTAAGTGTAGTATCTTCGGCTCGAATAGTTGCGGCTGAATAACACGAATGCTTGGGGTGTGTTGTTTCATTGGTATTCCTACGTACTAGCTACAGGTTTCGTAATGAGTGGCACGTCACACTTTTCAATATTGCTTTTAGGTAGTGTTTTAGCCGGCTACTGCTGAGTGCAAACTCCAAGTTCTTGCAGACTCTATTTTCATGCAACTTTTTTTTTTCTCTATGTCGTCTGTAAGTAAAGGGGCAGTGTGGTTACTGGAGATCTTACACAACACAGCTTTGACGTGTCTGTAACCTCTGAGCTGTTGTCTGCACATTACATTTGTTTAAGGGTGGAGCAAAGCCCGAATCCTCCTGAAATGCTAACCTTATCTGTACACCGCCACCACGCCCACTTCTACAAATGTATGTCATCTTGATACGTGCCGCTGAATAGAGAATGAACGTCAGCTTAATTTTGTTTGAAACAATTGGTGCAATTGCTCCATGGCAAAATGCTGCGATGCCTGCGTCGAAGCTCTAGCAACACGAGTGCGGTTTGCGTAAAGGGCCGTGATCAGTATCTACTGCGGTGATACTTGCGTTATTCTCGTGTCTTGGGCTAACTTAGCGAATACTTTTCCTGACCAGTGCTGCTTAATATGGAAATGCTTGCAACCTATTTGAGCATTACTTAAAATACCAGCGACTGTGTAACTCTGATACAGGTGTCAAGGCATTTCGAACGCTTGATACGCACATTTTTAGCGAGAATATAGATAATTTTTGTAACTGCAGGGCTCCATTTCGTGTTCTTTTGCAACAGGTATAACGGAACAGGTGTTTTGTACTTGTAATTTTCCAGAACTTCGGACCGCACACGGTTAATATGCCGAGTCTTTTTACCTTTTTGCTGAGCCTCGGACGTTAAGTAGCCAAGTGGGGTTCGTGCTGGCGACAAATGGTAGTGTCGAAAAACACGAAAAATGTGCGTTCCGCCTTCGTTTCTTGAATATTATAGAAGGTGGGATGCTCTTTTGCCTTCGAGGTAGATTTCTGGCCGGTGACAACACCGCTTTGTGTTTGATTTCGCTTGGTTCGTTCGCCTTCTTGTGCACTGATGATTTAAACGTTCGCCAGTGAGATATCTCTTATCGCGGCAGCAATTTGCTCCGACAAAATGTTAGCAGCAATGCACCGGACGTCTTAACAAAGGGAACACTTCTTGGACTGGCTGTTTTGAATTACGTTTTCATAAAAGGTTCGAAAGCGCCGGTCGCTTGCTTTGCAGTGCTTCTTCACGATAAACTTTGCAAAAGAGAACTGAAGGTTGATTAATAGGCTCGGTTTGGTTTATAGGGTTTAACGTCCCAAAGCGACTCAGGCTATGAGGGACGCCGTAGTGAAGGGCTGTGGGAATTTCGTCCACCTGGGGTTTTTTAACGTCCACTGACGTCGCATAGTACACGGGGCTCTAGAATTTTGCCTCCATTGAAATTCCACCGCTGCGGCCGGGATCGAACCCGCGTCTTTTGGGTCAGAAGCCGAGCGCCATAACCATTGAGCTACCATGGCTGCTTGAAGATGTTTATAATAGAGATAAGACGTCGGTGAACAAGGTGGTCATTATGACCACTTTTTTGCTTAGCTCTTCCTGACTATTTGCGATAATTGTGCGTATATGGCTTGCTACAAAGCTAGCAGTGTTCAGTGCCTCTTACGTGAAAAGAAAATTACCCCACTGTAGCAAAGCTTTACTGCGCCATGTTGCGCGAAACACGAGATGATTGTGGAATGAAGACTACGGCTGCTGTTGGTCGCCCACATGGATTCGGTGTTAGTCTAGTGAGAAGGCGCTGTTCTTTTTATCCCTCGCGAGCAGGTAAACAGCGCAACTCAGAAAAAAAACGTAACCAAATTCCAGAAACGAGGCAATTCAGCGACACGCCCACACTGCCGACTCGTCCCCTCGGTGTCGCGTCGCGGGGTCTATTTCTCTCCCCACGCTGACCACGGGCCCCGAGCATTATCCCGTGTCTCGGTGTCAGGAAAGCCGGCATGCGAGAAGAGTGCCCGATTAAGGAGCAAGAAAAGGGGAGAGCTGGGTACGGAAGGGCGGTCTCTGGAAAGGGCCCTTCATCGCGAAATGTCACGTCGCACGTTGCCCGAGCCGTCGTCCATCACTTCAGTGCGCCGCCGACGCGGTTCCTGAATTCTTATGCGGCTCGCTTTAGTGTGGACGCCCCTCTTTTGAGCGTCGGTCGCCATTTCTTCGCCTTTCTGTCTTCCGTGCACCTTCCGAGCTGGGAAAAAATGTGTATTACCTTCTTGTGAAGCTGACATCGTGGCGTGGTTGCGAGCTTAGTTTTGCTGTATTTTTTCTCTTTCACGCTCGCTGCCTTTCCCCTGTATACTCCTAGCGCGTTGCTACTTTCGTAAATGTTATACGACATAATGAAGATATTCTGGTAACGAGAAAGAGCAGGTCACCAAAGTGCGAGATTTTGGGCCAAACTTTTGACGTTTTAGTGAAGCGACAAAACGGTAAGCGTCTTCTCAAGCCCTGCAATTTCAACTTTCTCAATCTTTAGCGTCTTTTTTCTCTACTTGTCTGCGTATACTTCACGATCCGTTTAAAACCCTTCGCATCTTTTGATGCCGTTGGCGCAAAGATGAAGTCGGGGTATCGAGCGCTCGTCACGCTTCGCCAGAAAAAAAAAAAGAAGAAACGAAATGCTTTCATGAACGAGTCTTTGGGTAGAGTGATGCCTTTGTCCTCCACGCACCGAGCGACCTCGTCGCTTTTACCGCTTTCTTTCCATTTGCTGCGCGCAGGAGGCTTAAAGGCGCCTTTAAAACCTTGGAGAGTGAAACAAAGTAAAAAGGTGGTCATGACGCGTTGCTCGTTTCGCGCCGTTCGCTGTATGGTGAGCGCACACGGCTCGGGAAGATCGAGCCGTCCGGTGGTGCGTGACCCCGTACTCAAAGTGAACACACGGGACAGCGGTGAGCACGGCCGTCAACGACAAAGTTGACGACTATGTCAAGTAAAGAGAAAGAAATGAATTGAAAAGACAATAGAAGACTTGAACAGCCACGCTATGAAGGGAACATGGTCCGCTTCGTCCAGATCACTAAGCACGACCTGGCGTCATAGGCGTGCGGACTACTACGCAGAGGCGGTCAGGGCTCGGAGCCAGGAGCGCTGGATTTTCTACTGGCCAGCCACTAGGCGGGCTACCCACAAAAGCGGCGGCCTGTTCATTCCGGCCGACCGCGTCGCGCCTTGTGGCAGGTGACCTGAGCGTGGCACGAGTCGGGGAGGAGAGAACGCAGCGCGGCGCGGTTGTCTCGAAGAGGAGCCAGGAGGAGCGTCGAAGATTCACCATCTTCAAGCCCTAGCTACGTGCACAGGCGCGGTCTGAGTGACTGCCGCTTCATGATGGGGCGTCTGCCGCTGCCGCTTGCGCAGCACGCGCAGCAGTGATTGCGGGAGAAGCAAATAAAAAGAAAAAGAAAGGAAGAGAACCACGCCCTCTTCTGGTCGCGTCCATGCTGGACGGGCCGGAACGATCACCTGGCCGGGGTGGGCTGGCAGGCCGAAACCGGTTTATGCGGCCGCCAGGTGAGGGCAGTCGAAACTGTCGAAACTCGCGAAGGCAGGAAAAACAAGAAGAAAAAGATAAAGAGCCTCACACTCAAACACGTACACGGGCTGCCTTCATCTCTGCGGCCGAGGAAGAACAAAAAAAAGCAGAAGAAAAACTAAAAGACCGGCGACCAGCGCGCCGCCTTCCGACAGTGGTCTTTTCTCTGGGGAGTTCATGGACCCCCTCCTGGACTCCTGTCTCGTCTGCGACGGGATGACCGTGAAGATAATGGGAAAAAGAAACTCTAGAGAAATAGACTCAAGAGTGAGGTAGAGGGGTAAATTGTTTTCCTTTACTCTGGCGCGAACTGAGTGTACTATATATTTTGCGCCGCGAAAGACTGATGTCGTTGCGCGCCAGGAACGGGACGGCGTTTTTTTTTGTTTATACTGCTATATATTCTGCGTTGCTCCGCAGAGGTGTGATATGGCGTTCAGGCAAGTCGCTGTTGCAGACACTTCCTGCTCCGTCTAGACGGTTCCGATCATTCGCGAAGATGCGACAAATGGCGCAAGGAGGGTTACGCTACATCGTGGTAACAACAGGAAGGCGGAAATGAGGAAAAACTGTTTCTTTCCTCCATGGTGAATTTTTTTTTGCTTCGGCGTTCAAGGGAAATAAGGCGCGTTTTCGCAGAATACGGGCTCCTGCACATAATGTTTTTTTTTCTTCTTCTTTTGCAAGCAACATCCAGCGTACTGCGCTGAAGTTTGGCGGGTCGAAATTATGCACACCCAACAAACGCAGGTACGGTCGGGGACAAAAGTCTGTGTACCACGGGTTCCTCAAATGAAGCCGATAGCTCTGCTATTAGCCGACGGCTGGAGACTACAATTGTGGAAGTGAGTCTCAATATTTTGTTGTTTTATCTGCACAAGTGAGGTCTCCAGCCGCCGGCTAATAATAAAGCTATCGGCTTCGTTTGAGAAACACATGGTCCACAGACTTTTCTCACCGACTGTGCATATTATCAGAGACAAATGAAACGCGTAGGGGCAATTGAAACGCCAATAGCAGAATAGTCAGCAGACAATGGAATGGAAAGAGGTGCTCGTTATGACATGCATGACAGAAGTTAACAGTTGAATAGCACTTTATGGTTTAAGAGCGAATACTGTTCTGCGCCAGTAGAAGGAACGGAGTTTCTACTCCGTCTTCTGTTAATATTTTTGTGCTTTTGTGTTCGCGTTTGAATGGTCCTACTGTATTTCATTTCACCGTTAATAGCGCACCAACAGATGGCGCACTTTCTAGCAGCTACTGACGTCCGGCTTAAGAAAATGTAAGCACAGAGCGCACGTTGACTGAACCGAAAATGAATAAAAGTTATTCAGGATGGGTGGTACCCAAAGTGTATTCATTACTGCAGCTTCGCTGATATAAAGCCACATGTGCAGTGCCTTACGGTTTGTTGATCGAGGCGGGAGTTTTAGCTATCATCTTAACTTGTCATCACTTGCAGTTTATGCATATAACCTATGACAGGTCGATGTTTTGGTGTTTTTTTGCCCGAAGATAAACGTTGCTCTCTTTAAAGAAGGAAGACTTCCGGTTCACTTCTATGTTAGGCAGTTGCTCTTTGGAAATATGCGCCTCCGGTGACTGCGAAACATAGAGAGCAGACAGTTTGGCAACAGATCTGCGAAAATTATCTTCTGCGACCATAAATATGACAATAATTACGTAGATATAAATATGAAGCAGAAAAAAAATCCCGTTGTCGCCTAAGCTCCGTGCTCCCGGGAAAACTTCCTTGCAGTGATGCTCGTTTGCTGGAAAATCTTATTCATTTATACGCCTTTAGCGCATCTCTATATCTCAGCTCCCAGGAAACAACACAGCGCGTTATCTTACTCTGCACAAAGCCAACTTCCGCCCGTCTTCCGACTGTGCACTGAACATGGAAGTATTGCGGCTTACTTCTTTGCTGCGCCGGCGACATTGGAAAGCAATAAGAGCTTAGCGAGTTTTTGAAAGCAAAAACAGTTATTAAATACAGTTGTCTTTTTCCTGTATGGCTTTGTACTGGGTCGTTCATATTTTTCAACTGTATTTTTTAAGCCCGTTGGTGGCAGGTCTTTCACCAAGCAACCCTTCTTCATGCATTGCCTGGACGCAGGGACCGTACCATCTTTCTCTACTGGACTTCATCAAATCAGTTAACCTTTTTCCATTCATTTAGATCATTCATCACACCTTCACCCATCATTGATGCCCTTGGGCAATAAATTTCGCTTTCAAAAAAAAAAAAGCCCGTTGCACGCGCATGATATTCTCTCTTCTCTTCTTTCGCTGTATTTACCGCCTTCATTATGCGTACGATATAGCCAATTTGATATTAACAACCTTACCTATGCCTTTTCCCGTTTTCCAATTTATCTCTCTCTCTGTCTTCATTCTCGCTTGAGAAATGACAGCCTATATTTTAACAACGTTGGACTGCTAAAGGTAATATTGAATTAATTTTGCCGCTGTGCTTCTTCACTATAAACGTGAGTTGCTTTATTTTTATTTGCAGATGTTTTTTCACGTTCCGCTCAGGCTGCTGGTGATTAAAATTTATGCTCGTAATTCTTCTGGAAGTCTAATCGCAGCTTTAGAGTAATTGTTCTGACACTGTCTTTACCGGAGATCGGAAAGATATCGCCTTATGTTGGTGTCTGCAGCACTTGTTTCGCTCACTTAGTTATACCAGTCCGTGGTGTAGAAGAGGTAGATAGATGCAAAGAAAGAAAGCAAAATGCTTCCGGTAGGCAGTCACAGATAGGCGCCCAAACGTGCAGAAAAAGTAGTGGTCACAACGTGAATGAATACAGTGATAACTGAAGATTAAACAGCGCACATTATTTCGACGTGTTGAGTGGAGTACAGGAGAGAAAGCCTTAAAGGGGCTCTGAAAGGGGTTCTAATAAAGTTGCGGCATGCCTGGGATGTGAAAGCACGCCGCTTCTCGAATATTGTCCGGGAAGAATTTTTTAATGCGCTTTGTAGAAACAGGGTTATCTCTAGTCAAAGTTTGAATTTCAGCGTCTTCGCGCCTTTCCCTCTCTCGTCAGTTTTTGCACACTGGAAGATCGGCGCTCTTCCGCCGGCCTCACCTCCGGGGGAGAGCTTTCGGACCCGCCGGAGCTACGCGGCTTTTTGGTCGTGGCCTTGGTAGCTGCCTGACGTTTGAAAGAATCTAACCAATAGCCACCTCGCAACATGCATACGCAGATGCGAGCGACGGAGGAGGATGCGAGCATGAAAAAGTCGCCGGGAAGGGCTCGCCAACTTTCGCGCGTGATTGTGGGTTGTCTGCTGCTTGTAGAAGTGTATTATTTGGCTCAGATGTTCATAACAACACAATGCAGTGATTGAGCAAGTTGATGTCCTCTTCTCGGAAGGCGTTTCAGAACCCCTTTAAGCTTCAAAGAAATAAGGGAACTTCTAAAGGAACGTTAATATAATTGGCTAAATTGGCTGCTCTTATGTCCCACGCAAGAGTAATAATAATAATTGGCTTTGGGGGAAATGAAATGGCGCAGTATCTGTCTCATATATCGTTGAACACCTGAACCGCGCCGTAAGGGAAGAGATAAAGGAGGGAGTGAAAGAAAAAAGGAAGAGAGATGTGCCGTAGTGGAGGGCTCTGGAATAATTTCGACCACCTGGGGATCTTTAACGTGCACTGACATCGCATAGCACACGGGCGCCTTAGCGTCCGATGTCAATGCACGTTAAAGATCCCCAGGTGGTCAGAGCAGTTTCGTAATTCGGACAGCGCACGCTAAAGATCCCTACGTGGTCGAAATTATTCCGGAGCCCTCCACTACGGCACTTCTCGCTTCCTTTCTTCTTTCACCCCCTCCTTTATCCCTTCCCTTACGGCGCGGTTGAGGTGTCCAACGATATATGAGACAGATACTGCGCCATTTCCTTTCCCGAAAAACCAATTATTATTATAGATCGACCTCGGAACAAAAGAGATTTGTCTTTACGCAGTGCTTGTAGCTTAATTACGTAATGGCACTGCACCTTGACACAAAATACTAGATTAAAAAAACAAAAAAAAACAATATGGACTCTGTCCAACACTGCATTGAGTATCGGCCGCCGTCAATGGGTGTGGAATCTGGATGATGAATCAAGCGATGAGAAATTCAGCGGAGCATTATCAAGGTGCCACTAACAGCCCGAAACAGATGGGACCATTCGGTCACCAGGCGTTACGGAATTCCTCGTTTATTCTTTTCCTGCTCTTTTTTTTCAACGTGTTCTAGTCATGACTGGCGTTGCGTGACGAATGGATGCCGCAACATCAAAGGCGGGTGCGCGGTGCCTTTTAGTGGTTCTACTGCGCGGTTTCACCACCTGAGGAGGTGGACCGAAAGATGTAATTAATTTCTGTCGAGGTCAGTTCTCGACGCGCGTGTCTTGGCAAATTTAATGAAAATGCCGGCGCTTTATTGCGACGGAAGAAATCGGAAGGTGGGACAATCGACCCGGAGAGACAAAAGAGCGGGATCCCGTCGCCGCTCTTATCATAGCTTTGTTCGATGCCCCGCAGTTACCGACCGAGGTTATTCAATCACGATTCATCTTGTCCTGACGAGATCTTTCGGTGGGGAAGCACCGGTGAGCACCGATGCTTCAACTGTGAAAGTCAGGGAGAAGTGGGCCCGGTATGTATATATGCGTGGGCCAGGAACGTGAACTTAATTAACGTGCTTCACCCGTCTCGCCGCTTGGGCGACATTCTAGACACGGAAACTTGGCGACGAAGGCTGTGCAATTGCAGTCGCCTTCATTTTTGCGAGTTTTGCAACAACTGCGACATTTCAGTGAGTGGGTGGGAATTCCTTCCCTTTTGAGTGGCCTTTTGACGACCGGATAGAGTGGTTGGTTCTCTTACAATTTCAAAAAAAAAAAAATTGTCACGCAACACAGAACAAGCAGATAAGAAAGGCAGGGGAATCACTAATCGCAACTTTGAACTGCTGACAATTTTGAAATTACATTGGTGCAACTCACCCAGACAGTCATATTAGCCAGCTATATTTCTTCCATTGTTTGTTGCATGGATACACTTTGGGCTCCAAGTGTGCTGGAAGTAGCCGGAAAGTGAGGGGAGTGGGGGGGTTAAGATTTCTATAACCGAACTTTAATGTGAGGCATGTCTATTGCCCTAACCCGCCGCAGTGGCTTTGTGGTTATGGCGTTCTGCTGGCGGGTCCAAGAACTAGGGGTCGAATTCCGACCACGGCGGCTGCATTGCCATGGAGGAGGAATGCGAAAAAAAAAAGCCTTGGTGCTGTGTGCTGTTGCGGCGTGTTAAGGAACTCCAGGAGGCCTAGATTAATCCCGATCTCTGAACACTACAGGCTCTTTCATAGCTGACATGCATCTGAGACTTTAAAGCCCTCATACCATCCCGCATGCAATCGAAACCCAAGAAGCAGGACAAATGCGCGAGCCTATGTGCGAAACAGGAAAATTGTCCTTTTTGGGTGTGCTCTAAATTCGTCTTTGTGAGTATATTGTGCATGGTAAGTAGGATGTCTGTGTAATTATTGGCGTTCAATGGTCTGCTTCCGCTCACAATTACGGATACTTGAACTGCATGTTTCCTTAGACTGTGCTGGACTGACGATGGTCGCAACGATGCGACGAAATGCGGCTCTGTCGCATGCGATTAGCATCGGATACTAAAATCAGCAGCGTACTTGAAAACGATTGGTATAAACAATTAGCTGATCTTTTATACTAGAAGCAAAGGGCAGGAAGCCATCTTTTTTTTTAGGTCTACATACGTTTCAGTGCCGTGAAATCCTCCTTGCCTTGAAACCAAGGAGGAGCTAACGCGTTGAGTTAATATTTACCTGCATCCATACCTATATCTTTTTATTGGAATGCGTAGCTTTTCAATTACTACACGGCACATTATGGCTACAAGCGACCAGAGTATTTGGTTTAAACAGCGCGAAAGACGCGGACGTAGAAAGGACACACAAGACACACACAGCGCTGTGTGTGTCTTGTGTGTCCTTTCTATACTTCCGCGTCTTTTGCACTGTTTAAACTAAGTATGAACCATCAACTAGCCCGCACGTCTACCCTTGTGACCAGAGTATGACTGCCGTTTCAAATCAAAGAAGTGCGCAGTGATATCTAACAAGTTTTCTCGAAAGTGGAGCGGTACAGATGGTGCCGAGTCTTTTACTCTACTGTGTCTTCTGGACCATTCACGTCCACGTGTTTGCTTACCGCTCGAACATCGATGCAAGTTTATCTTTCGGCTTATCGTCCTACTGTGTACGCTTGGGCACCAGTCAGGTCACTCTTCCTTACTCAAGGAACGCATGACAGGACACACCGCAATTTCGGCCACTCAAGTCCTGCCGCTTGTTTTGTCCATTACACCTCGCGGGCGCGTCTTTCAGAGCGTGAAGTCTACACTCGGTCACTTGAAGCCGGCGGATCTCTGTGCTTGTGCACTCCGCACCTTAACTAACCGAGGCTCCGCGGTCGAGCGACTCTTCTTCTCCGCTTGAATGGAGCTGCACGGGCTGAGGTCAATCTCGGTCGCGTTTCTATCACGTTCCGTGCGCCTCACACGTATCTCAGGGCCTCCCCATTCAAGAAAAAAAAAGAAAGAGAGAAACCTCCCAAGAGGTAATAGCCGAAGCCTCCCCATTCAAAAAGAAAAACAGAAGAAACAGAGAAACCTCCCAAGGGGTAATAGCCGAACGCTGGAATCAGGTCGCGCACGGAAATGGTCTGCCTCGGCCATCGTGAGGCGCAGCAGGCCGTTCACGACGTAGCGCGTGAGATCCAACAGTACACCTTGTTTTAATAGACTGCGCTTGCATCTTCCTTCGTGCGATGAACCTTTAAAATGGGAGATTGATGCACGTGCAGTAAAATGGAATCAGGTCGCGCCGCACACAAGGTGGTTGCGACGCATCTCTTGATTGCAATAAAAGCGCGCGCCCCAGATTACAAGCCTCCTGTTTTGCCTGCGCCTATTTTTCGGTCTGATGTGTGTTGTGGCGCCTCGCGACCATTAAAGCGATTGCGGCACCGGTTTGCGTTTAGTGCTTACGAATTACGCCGTGAATCGGCGTCTTCGCTCCGCCGGCTACTAATAATAGGCTTCGAGTCCGCGCTGAAAATTCCGAAAAGCCGGTTTTGATTCAAAAACGGGTGGCCAGGATTATTACACCCATCTAAATGTCTCTTGTCTCCTCGCCACATGTTTTTGTTGTGTTTGAAGCTGCAGTGTGACCGCTGTGGCTTTGTTCCACGGGGAATGTATTATTCTTTCGACACATTGCGCTTTGTGTTCATGTTTTAGAGTCATCGTGCGGCACAAAGAGAATGGCTAACTAAAATGCGCAAGGGGGAAAAAAATACTCTGCCGCTCTTACGATTTCACACATTATACTATCGCGCAGGATGTAGAGAAATCTTTCACATTTTTCACTCGAATTAAGTGTTATGTCCAAAGCTTTAAGACTACCAGCGTTCGTCTACAATGCCCTCTCTTCTGCCGCCATCGTACACTGCTTTGAGGCGGTTGCCTCCCTTTGTGAACAACAGAGTATGGTCATGTTAGCAGTGGGCTGCTGAGAGGCTGACAGACAACGGCTGCATTTAGGCTCGTCCGAAAATTATAATTATTCCGTCTCCATTCCAGGACTTTGGGAACCAAATGGAATATCGCCTCTGGGTTTTACGTCAGCTGATATCACAGACTTGAAGCGACGGCGCATTCTTGACTGTCCATCAGAAAGTTCTCGATCTCGGGTCGCTACATCGTCAGCTTGACTACGTCTTCTGCAGGACAAAGGCCTATACCATATCAATCTATTAACCCGGTCCTGATCTAGCTGTGGCCGCCTTATCCCCACAAAATGACTCTCTGCCGTCCCCTGGTACGCACACCTTCTCTTGGTATCCAGTCCGTCAGCCTTAACGACTATCGGTTATCGTGACTTCGCATTACATGCCCTGCCCAAACCCATTTTTGCTCTTGATTTCAGTTAGGATGTCACTGACCCGCGTTTGTTCCCTCACCGACTCTGCCCTCTTCATGTCTCTTAATGTTACACTCATCATTTTACTTTTCACAGCTCGCTGCGTTGTCCTCAGTGTAAAATGAACCCTTTTCATTAGCCTCCATTTTTCTGCCCCATAGGTGAGTACCGGTTGCTACACTTTCTATCGAATCATCTGGCTTCTTCCAAGTTCTTCGCAGCGCAAATGTGGAACGCGAGTGCTTTTATTCTACGTTTCTTAGAGGATGACAAAATGCGCGTCTTACTTTTCTGGTTCAATCGAAAACGCACTGGCGAACTGATTCTGCGGCGTTTATATTAAGACATAGCGCATTTGTGATTCGACTGGGAACGCCGGAGAAGAGAAGTCTAAAGAAATGTGCTCCCCTAAAAAAGAAACATCTCTCACAGCTGCGATGACAAAAGAGAAAAATTTGTTACTGATATGACAAGCTTTATTTATAAAAATAAGTGGAGCGCACTGCAACCAGCACTGCGATAAACGCAGATAAAGTAAATATGCAAGCTTTGTGCTCTGGCATAAGTATTCGCATTTAAACGCAATACAGCGGGTATCTTGGTTTTGGCGTGAAATGAAAACACAGGTAAAACACCGCGTCTGGTTGCTAGCGTTAGCTGCCATACACGCTACACCTTCGCACAACGCACGCGGAGGAAGGTTCCAGTGCTATATCCCACGCTGTGCCCAGGATGACCTTGTGTCAGCACCTCAAAGGCGACGAGCACTCATCCCACTTCCCAGCCAGGCCAGCGAAAATGTCTATATATAGCGTTAAAAAAAATAAAGTTGGTTCTTTTGTGCGGTTGACGTGCCGTGCCGTGCCTACTGCCTAAACGACGGCCCGCGCCGCGTTCCGGTTCCCTGCCCTTGGAGAGGCGGAATTATGACGAAGCGCGCACACACGTCACTCGCGCGCAGCAATATAGAAGCATAACTCCCCCTCCCGTTAGCCCGGTTTCTGCGGCACTCCTTCCCACCAATCTGATCACTGTGGCATGTGCGCGTGTGTGTCGTCCGCAGATTACGCCGTGATGGCCCGCGGAAAAACATAAGAGGACGAACGAACGGGCCGCCGCACCGACTGCAACGCGTATTCCTCTGCGAGCGAATTCTTTCTGTGAGAAGCACGCCTTTTTTTTTGCTCTTGTTGTGGCTGTCTTACGGGGCGTATCGTCTCCCGCAGTCTCCATAACGCAACCGCTCCGGTATTTCTCTGTGTTGTTGTATTTTTGAGAGTCAAAGAAAACAGAATTGCCGGCACGGCGGGAACGGTGGTGCTTCGGGGACTCATCTTGTCTCGGCTCGCCTTGGCATTGGCTTCGAACGGCCCCGTGGCCGGCCACTCTCGGATGACCCGTTTCTCTCCGAGTGTAGCGGGCCACGAGCCGAGCTCCTCCCTGGGCGAGAACAAACAACGTAGCGAGGCCGCACTACATGCACGGCCAGAAGAAGAGGACCGGGTTCGCCGCTCCTGATAACGACGTGGCCGTCCATCTCGTCCCCCCATAGCAGAGCGAACCTTGCTCTTGTTCGCTTCGCCAAAGGAGAGAGGGGCTATAGTAGTTTTCGGTGGTGTTCTCGCGCGTGAGTTCGTGCGTATGTGTCTGTGCGGTACAGTGGTTGCGTGGAGCGGGATGACGGTGGCATATAGGCGGAGGTGGGTGAGAGGGCCCCGAGTTGTCGCTGCTGCAGCTCTGTACGGTCAGTCAGTCAATCGTCCGCTGCTTCCACCGTCTTCGGTCTCCGCCTCCTTTCTTCTTCTTCTTCTTCTTCTTCTTCTTCTTCTTCTTCTTCTTCTTCTTCTTCTTCTTCTTCTTCTTCTTCTTCTTCTTCTTCTTCTTCTTCTTCTTCTTCTTCTTCTTCTTCTTCTTCTTCTTCTTCTTCTTCTTCTTCTTCTTCTTCTTCTTCTTCTTCTTCTTCTTCTTCTTCTTCTTCTTCTTCTTCTTCTTCTTCTTCTTCTTCTTCTCCTCCTCCTCCTCCTCCTCCTCCTCCTCCTCCTCCTCCTCCTCCTCCTCCTCCTCCTCCTCCTCCTCCTCCTCCTCCTCCTCCTCCTCCGGTTGTGCGCGTAGCAGCAGAGGCACGTTCACGCTCGAATGCCCGAACAAGTAGTTCCGCCGATCGCGAGTACACGTTTGGGTACGAGACCGAATCTAGTGTTGCCACCCTCTCTATTTATCGCTGTCTTGCCGTGCGAGGCTATGGCGCTTCGCGGCCGCGCCGTCCTGTGGTCCCCCTGTGGGTCGTTCGCGCGGCCGGTCGGCAGGCCGGCAGAGCGATGCGGCTATACGAGGTTGCGCCGTGCACATAATGTACGGAGTTATGCAGGTGCCGCGCGCGTGCCATCCGAGGTGGCGTAAAAGAAGTGGCAATATCTCGGACTGCTTGCCGTTTCCCGGGTTGTGAGCTCGGTGCTCTGGTTATACGGCCTGTTCACCGATTTCGCTTCTGCCTTTTTTTTACAATTGTTCTGTGTATTCACCTTCTTGACGGCAATCCATACCGCTAAGCCAACGCTGCCCCTATGCCTAGTGTTGTGAGAACTTACCTTCGTGTATAAGTTAAAGTTCTGTCTCATGCATATATATGTTTAGTTGGAGTTACTGAATGTAGCAAATGAAGCAAGAAACGTCGATAGGCAGCTCTAGTGATGGCGCGAGTGTGTAGGATTTCACACGCCGGACTTATCTACGTCATAGAACGCGTGAGCTCTGAATGTGTTTTGCGCTTTCAAATAGGCTGTCATGCTTCTAGGCGCGTGGGCCGGGCTGCTTTGGTGCCATAGGCAGAGTGTAACAGGGTCGGTTGAACTGAGATCCGTACTCGCGTATGCGCGTGTACGCATAGATGTGTGAGCACATATTCACGACTTATTTGTACGAAGGCCCTCAGGCGCAAGCTCTTATACTGTCACAACCATTCGTTCATCATGGACTCATTCGCCCAGTCACGTTCGCAACAAAGTAACAGTGGTTTGAGTAAGATACGTAGCGTCTTTCTGTTTCCTTGGGTGTTTAGTGATGATCTCTCCACAACAAACCGTATAGCGTACTATGAGAAAAAGACTTCGTTTAGTGTCACTCATTTCGGAACGTGCGCATAATCTTTTGACTTGACGTTTTAGCTTCCGCCTGAAACGACCCACTGCTGGCCGCTCAGTAACGCGAGTGCGCTGCTGTCTCGACGCTGTACGAGGAGACAAATTGGCAGCCTTAATGCCGACCCGTTGTTTCCGCAGCCCGACGAGGGGACAAAAAAAGGCGCGCGCCGTGCGAGTCGGTCTCCGCGTTCCCACGCTGATTTCGCCCGAGGGTCCCGTGGAACCCGGAACTGTTCCGCGATGGCGCGACGTGATACCCGTGTAAGAGGATATCGGCCGACGACGGGAACAAACAGGGGCTCTAATTCGGTCCTAAGCGTTCGCATCGCAGGGCAAACTTTGCCTGCTTAGGAAATGAGTAGAAAATTGAAAGAAAAAGAAAATGAACATGCTGAGCGTAGGCCTTAAAGCAACGCACGACCTAGGGGGAGCGTAGTCTGATTTTAAAAAAACAGCGGGTGTCGCCTTGGGTTCAGTGAGAAAACGTGGTAACGCAGGTTAGCCAGTGCGACAATACGACAATACATGCGACAGTACGAGCGTGGTATAAGGAAGCACGACAGGACGCTTCTTCGGACGGCAAACGCAGTCCTGCTCTCAGGCTTCGGTTCAGCTTAAGCTGGGCCAGACATCTTAGATAGAGAGTAATAGGAAACTGGAGGATGAAAGAGGATGCGGGCACTAGGAGGCAAAAGATGAGGAAGGCTGCTTGCTATATGTGCGTGCTGGCAATTCGTGGGACTGGGACTCGACTGCTGAAGTATCGCTTTAGCGGAGCTCACCGAAGGCTGCGCCCCTGTTTCAAGTCACTGTCTACAGGGCTGAAGAGTTCAGCGAAACGGGTGTTGGAAGATTAAACAGGTGGTGCTGTATAGGAAGGCCTCGGGCATCCGAAACTGTGCACTGGCTATGTAGCGCGAGTCAAGAATGACGTTTTAGCAGTTTGTAACGACAACGAAGTTGTTACACTCCGTCATGCCAGCTGACCCGTTTGTCAGCCAATGATCAGTCTTCCACACCGGTGTCGTTAGCGCCGCCTGGAGACGGCAGCTTTGACCTGCCGCTGCCTATTGGACCAGATGACAGACGATGCACGGAGCGCGCTTTGGTGTTCGGTGTTGCCAGTCGTGGACAGACCTTGAGGTAACGTCTGGGTTCGGGATGCACCGCAGTGTACAGCGACCACGCCTCAAGCAAAATACAGTAAAACGGGTGATGATGAGCGCTGCACGCGTATCTAGGGCATCGAATCAGCAGCGAGTGAACGCGAACCAAAGCGCAGTTCTCAGCGGCTCTCAATGCGCTTCCACTTATGCGGTTTGCTGAGCTGAACAAAGGCCGGTCGCTTATAGTACGTGCTGAGTGGTGTGTGTGGTGCGTCACGTGTTATCACGAGTGGGCGTGCTGAACTCGCCCAGACGCCTTTGGCGCGTAACTCGGGGCGCCCTTGTCGAAAAAGTAGGTCGCGTTCGCGAAGCTCGTGTTTGCTGACCCCTGTGCTGCCCGACGCGCCGGATGACGCTTATGTCAGCCGGCGCCATTTCTTTTGATTTTTTCCCTGTCTGGGCGTCCTCACAGGCTCCGTAGAAGGCACGGTGGTGGCGTGTGGGCCTGGTTTTGCCTCTTGTATGAAGCTCGTCTTTAAGGGCGGCCTTGAAGACTTCGTGTTACTTCTAATTGTAGTGGCTGCTGATTAGTTGGTGGATTTTTTTGAATGCTTGCGAGAAAGCGGCTTAAGACGTCTGGTACCAGCTGTCAGCAAAAATTTCATTTTAGATAACTGAGAAAGAGACTATTAAAAGAAGGTTTACGGTTATGCGGGCTTAACGTCCCAAAGCGACTCAAGCTATGAGGGACGCCGTAGTGAAGGGCTCCGGAAATTTCTACCGTCTGGGGCTCTTTAACGTGCACTGACATCGTACAGTACACGGGCCTCTAGAATTTCGCCTCCATCGAAATTCGACTGCCGCGGCCTAGATTGAACCCACGTCTTTCGGGTCAGCAGCCGAGCGCGATAACCACTGAGCCACTGTGGCGGCGCTATTAATAGAAGGAAGGAAGGAAGGAAGAAAACAAGTCCGCAGAGTGAATCACGAGAAATGTGGTTAACACCTTGTAAATATGGTTAACAGGGATAAAAGGAGAACAGAATGACCATGGCTGCGTTTGCAAGACTGCAGGGCACGCTAAAGGTTCTCGAAAAGGCCACTCGACTTCAAAAACCACACGAGTTATCGGCAACTTGAGACAGTAGACTCGATGTTCGTGAACCTCCAAAGCGGAAAGCAACTCCGTGAGCCCGTTTTATTCAGGTAGATAACCCTTCGGAAGCACAAGAGCAATCGAAATAAGACACCTCGAACTGTGATCTATAGTGTAGAATTTAATCGTGTCGGACGAAAATTTAACGAGAAAATGCTGTCGAGAGACGATCATTCGCGGTATCATGAGGAATTCGAGGTGAGCGATCTCTGAAATATATAAAAAAGAGCAGCATAACCCAAGCGCATAAAGTTAAAATGACCCATGCGTCAAAGTCTTATTCGCGAGGTAGACGTAAATCATGTCAACCTATAAAATTTTATTTCATAGAGGAGATTGATGGTTGGGGTACTATAAACGCACTCTAAGTATTGGAAGCATATAGCACTGAGTCGGTGCCACGTGGATTTCAACGTGCATTGCGCTATTCCGTGCATGGCAACTGGCAGCATGAAATTATTCCTTCAAGTTTAGAAGAGGCCAAATCGCCACAATATTAAACTAATGAAACTCAATAGAAAGCTCAGGAGAGCCGCCCACATCTGCAGCATGAAAGCGAAAGAGTTACGGAAAATTCTGTAAACATGAAAATGTCTTATTCTTGTTTACTTGCACATCATGTTATTAGAACTTTAATGAGCTGTGCACTACGGACAGAGAATACGCGGGGGCGATAACAAAATGAGCCGTATTTATTACAAAATTAACGCCTCCTAGCGCGTCGTCGCGAGATGGGGGCGCATTATTTGCGTCCATCAATAGCGAAACTTAAACCTAAACCTCGCAGCTCCCGAATGCAACAACAATAAATGATATCAATGGTACTTTCGTGAACCGAGTGCTGCCATAAGTTTTGCTGGCCATGAGTGGAGTTGCAAGATTCCGCCGGTCTGCCTCTGTACGAGGTGTAAAACTCATTTGCGTCAATCACGACGACCATCTGTTTTATTATATAGATTGAACTACTCAGTACGCTGTTCGGAAACACGGGGAGAAAAGTGCCTGAAATATTTTAAACCATAATGACCTACTTTCTTTTTTCGGCAGCATGGTTGCGAATCCATCTGATCGCAATCTTTTGCATGGAAGTTATTTTTCATTTGTATAAATTAATATATAGTAGATTAGGTTGTAATATGATCTATTTTTTGCGAAGTACCTTCTGTAAATTCAGCATTTGAAGAAGTTAACTACACACAGTAAATCTCATGGGAGTCTGCACTGAGGTACAGATCGCCAATGAATGCCATTAGGATTAGGGACATAACCGGACTCTATCTATGTTGAACCAGGCAGTTCGCTCGTTAACAGTTTCGCGTGGCTCAGTGGCTTGCACGTTAAAAAAAAAAACGCAGGTGGTCTAAATTAATCCAGCGACCTCCACAGCGGCGTCCCTCACATCCTTTTTGCCGCTTCGGGACGTTAAAACCCTATAGAGGCCACAATTCCGCGTTCTGTGGACGGCACTTGAGCACTTGGCCTCACAGTCAGCGACTTCAGTGCGAACGTGACGTCTGCAGCTTGGCGTTACCGCTGATATATCTCGACACGTGTTCGGAGCAATCCATAGCTTGTGTCCTTCGGGGTTAAGATTCAAGAAGCGCCATCTTCGTGACTGCTGGAACAACTGGGGCTTCAGTATTTGATTTTCTAGGGGAAGGCAGCATACGCCATACAGCTGCACTGCGATTTTAAACGCTGCCCATGGGGCCCATAAACTTCCGCGGAAAGAGAACCTCTCGCCGTTTGCGTATTCATCGGCCGCAAAGGGGGCGTTCGTTATTTATTTAGGACAGCCATGTCCAGTAGTAACACCACACTGAGAATTTCGACTCGAGTGGCCTGCCCGCGAAGGCAATAAGGTTCAGAATAGCACCTCGAGTCACTGTACAGCATCGCAAGGGAATAGTAGTTTGTCCATCTACCGGGCATTTTACCGAAAGCCATCGACCAGCAAACTAGCAATTACTGTCGAAATGAACCTTGGGCTGGTATGAAAAGAAGTATGCTTCTTGGAGCCGGCGAGACTTGAAATGTTCGCTTCCGGTGCTCTTACTTGGAGGCTTGGCGTCTTGACCACGGCAGAGGTGGGCGTTGTTGTCGCGTCTGTGTGCTGCTGCAGTTTGGCGGTAGTTTCACTTGGCGCGAGTGGTTTGTGTCCAGCAATGTTCCATTCGGTTTTTTTTTTCTGCGGGGAGTTAGAGGAAATTAGAGAAATGACATTTTGCGAAAAGGGAATTTTCACACTGGATTTTCCGAAATTTCGTACTTTTATTGCTGGTGCAGGGAAAATAGATTCTGATTAGGGGAATTTTGGTTCGAACTGGTGGGAATGTTTTGTTACGGCATGGAGCCTCATTGTTTGTAATGCGCGTGAAAAGTATTACCGTTTAGTGCCCAATCTATTCGTCGTGCTTCACCTTAGCTGAAGTGGCTTGTGAGTCTTCTTGTATATTTTTTTTACCGCATATAAAGTCATTCTTTTATCCACACTACATAGATGCAATCGACCTACACTGGCTAAGGCAAATAAGACACTAAAGCACTGTCTCTGCTCTTTTAGCTGGCAAGTCGTATAGGTCCAGGAAAGCACAAATAAAATGAGAGCTTTACGCTTCTCCTTAAGGCTTCTTCGTTTTTGCCTTATGGCAGCTACGCTTCCCGGACGGCGTCCATCGTTTCTGCCTTCGCTCGCCTGGATCATCTCAGCAGCGCTGAATGGCTGTTGCGCTAAGGTCCTCATCGCAATGACCCCCATAAAAAAACCCGCCGGTGCCTGTGTGCGTGCGTGCAGTGCAACAACATTGGGAGGCGCCTGGCCGCCGACACTCGCACATCATCGTCGTTCACTTGAGAGAGACCAGACGCCAAGGAGCGGCGTTGGATGAGTGGTGGAGAAGGGGGGTTAGGCGCGGTCGTTATTGTTCTAAGGCTGCGGTCTCTGGGCCGAACGACTTGAGGCGAATGGGCACGGGCGCGCGAGAAAGTGGTGGTGTTGTGTACGGAGCCGTAGAAGGCGCAACGTACTGCCCCTATAAGGCTACGGAGCATCGAAAACAAGATGAGTCCCTTTACACGAGGTCGGCCATCAAAAAAGAGATATCCTAGCGAGGCCGCGAGTGTTGGCGGAAGTTGAGTGCCTGGCGTCCTTTCGCCATTTCTCTTCTTCGTGTGCGTCTGTGCGTGTAGGCTGCGTGTTCGTGTATGTACGCGCGCGGTGGAATATTTTGGTTAGCTATATTTCTCATTGCGGAGCGCTGTTCTGTACTCTGCGCGGATCGGTTTTCCCACCGTGAAGTCTGGTCGTGGAAGTCTTCTTAGTTCGAACTGTCGCTTTGACTGACACTGGGGGATTTTCGTCGTCGTGTTTTCATTGGGCACACTGCATTAATATTTAGTGCAGTGTTCGTAACGATGGGAAAAGAAACCTCTCAGTTACTTTCATACATGCAAACACTGTCAAAGAGCGGTGAAGATCAAGAATTATAAATGTATACGACATGGAATAACGTCCGTGAATGTTTTTAATGATGTTAAATTCGTCGCAGAAATGCTGGATTCCGTCAAAACGGCGCTGTAAGTTTTCTTGTGCGGAAACTCGCGCAGCACCTGTCATTCACTGGTAAGGAGTTGAATTCAGGCTGGCTTTCTGTTGGTGCTGTACGGATGGCGTGTTTCGAAGTGACTCTTCCCCGAGTCTCATTACCGAGGTAATCCGACGCTGCCACGATGTCTGCCATTCACCTTAGCGGCGAAGACTGATCGTTGCAATGCATGATCTCCTCAAGTGTATGCTCATCTAACAACAGTATCCCTTGTGCAGAGATTAGTGCAAATCATGAAGAAGAAGGAAATACCAGGCATCTTATGCCCCCCTGCATCATGTGAATTTCATTTTTTTCCGTACATGTGTATCGAGGTGAACTGTAACCTGCATTTGCAGAAACATCTTAACTCCTTTTGGACATCTTGAGGAATGCACTGTCGCTGTCGCTGATGTTTTTGTTTACTGTGATCAGGGGCGCTCATCTGGCTGCTAAGTCGCTAATGCTTCGGAGGTTATAAGTAGTAACTCGACCTACAAGCTGTCTCATCTTGCCGGAACCGTGCCGCGGCAAGATGAGAGGAGACCGAGAGAAGACGGCACCGAGAACCCCTCAATGCGTGCCAGCGGTGCATTTAGCCTAACCTCCTTTGCGTGCCGCATCAACGAGTGTAGTACATAGGAGCAGAAAACTGGAGGAGACGTGCCATCGCGCTATCTTTCGTGTCCCGGCTTGCTCGGGTAGCAGAGAAAAAGAACACAGAATAGCGGGAGGCACGGAAGAGTGCCGAAATTGGCTCATCGATTTGCGCACCCGACTGGTGAGGAAATAGTTAGGGATTCGAAAAACAAAGTCGGGAAACCAGAACAGCCAACGTGCCGCTGAGTGCAGCTGCGCTCATACTTATACTTATTACAGCTGTTTACTCGCTTGAACAATTTGTCCGGTAGGTTCAGTTTTGTAGAGTAGAATATGTTTCCCAGCGAAAAAAAATCAAAACCGCTGACAGCATTCTGCGCACAAATACACCAAAATTAAAAGCAAAAGCATGCACGAAGGTATGAAAGAAAAAAGAAACCAACTTCGGAAGTGATAGATCTCGAAGAACAGGAGCAATATGCACTCATAATAACCTTCATAAATAGACAATTTACTCACGCATTTTTAACAAATCGTTTGCCGTTGCTATGATTTGGCAAGGCAACACTGAAACATGAACAGGCAGACGTCCGTGGTAAGCTTGCAACAATAGTGTTAACAATCAACAAATGATTTCTGTTCAACTGAGTCACGTTCTTGCTTCCCTTTTGGAAGCCAGCTGGCGGCCTTGACAGCGCACTGCTCGCAGACCCGACGTCAAGGTCCCTTTTTCCCGAGGCATCTGTCTCGTGTCTCCTTCCGTTCCAGGTCTGTTTTTTCTCTATTGGACCGGCGTGACACGTGGCCTGAAGTAAAGGAGCGAATCTTAGCGCTAGGGACAGTCGGCAATGCATCTCTTCAGAGTCGCTGCGACAGGAGTGGCAGGGACTTCCATTAGCCTCATCCATTGCGACGTGTGAGCTGAAGGCTGCCGTTCCTTTCTGGATAATTCTTTCTGTATTTCTTTCTTTCTGGACTGGATATTCCAACAAAAGAAAAAAAGCAATTAGCCACGTAGTGCGTGAGATTACCCTCTGAATTGCTCTGATATGTATCAGCAGTCGGTATTGCCGGATCTTGAGTGTGGCCAGATAAATCTTGGAGCAATTCGTTCCTACTCGGACGTAGTTGCTGAAAGTATTGGGAGGGAAAAAAGTGCGCTTAATTTTTTTGAGGTGCTGACAAGTCTGCGTGAGTTCTTAACCGGAACGACTGTACCACTGCGTGGGCTATTGTGCCAGGTTTCCGTACGTACGTCTGAATATACAGGCTTCTTGCGGATCTTCGCCTGTTGCTGCGAATTGAAACGTCTCTGTTGGCAATTAAGACCACTTATTCTCAGTCAGTATACTCCTCTCTAATGTTCCACTTCTACAACAAGGCGCCGACAGGAGATGAAATGCTGTGTATTCATGCCTTACGTGCATGAATTGGATAATTCCAGCTAGTATAATGCTATCTTCGTTCGGAAGTGCATTCATGATCTTGGAAAGGCTGAAAGCGGACAACTCTCTATTTCCAAGCGAAACGCGAAGATGCGGGTCAATGAAGCGCGCGTATTGGCCAGCTGGCTAAATAGGTTGACCTGCAGACAGATGGTGACCACGAAGAAAAAAAGAAATATAAGAAGGTTTGGTTCATGCGGCTTTAACGTCCCAAAGTGACTCAGGCTATGAGAGACGCCGTAGTGAAGGGCTCCGGAAATTTCGACCACCTGGGGTTCTTTAACGTACACTGACATCGCGCAGTACACGGGCCTCTGGAATTTCGTCTCCATCGAAATTCGACCGCCGTGGCCGGGTCGCGGCTGGGTATAAAAAGAAAAAAAAAAGCGACAGAGAAATTCATCACGTTAGGGGCGAAATTTGTTTTGTTCAGTCAAGCCGGTGAATATGCGTCGAGGACATGTATTTATGGTACATGGCACATGTCCCCATCGTGATGGCGACTTGTTAGCGCAATGCACACGCGAAATTAGCACGACGGACAGGAGCTGTCTCCGGAAACTGATTACTTCTTTTATTTACCATTCGCTTTGAATACCAGGCGCTCTGCTCACCATGAGAAAACGTCTGGATTTCGGAGCTTTGTGTCTGAAGATTACATTGCAAAAAAAAGTGTTCTTTTATTAGTTCGATTGTGGTTGGTAGAGCTCGAAATAAACAAAAGACAAAATAGAAGATGACACGGACGAGCGATCACTCGCAACTAATCCTACTTATCCTCCGGGCCTGTCCAAGACGCTGCTGCTTGTTTATAATAACCTTACGCTTGTGCCCCGCTCCCTTTTCCCTTTGTTGTTGTTTGTTTGTGCCCGTCCCATAAGCGTAGTACTGTTTGCTGCTTCGGTTTTGTTGTGAAGAAGACGGTAGATTTTGAACATTACATCGTTTAGGCGCTACACCTTTTCCTAAAGTGCTGACTTCTGGTTGTTCAGAGTGCCACCCATTGACTTGTGCAAAAAAAAAAAAACAGCAAAGAAGCCCGGCATACTTCCGCCACTTTACGGCGAGGATCCATGCTTCTAAGGATAGATTATAAATAAATCGGAAAAGAGAGCGCACCATGGGGCCTTTTATCGAAAGGACGTTATTGACAGAGCAAATGGACCGCGGAGCAGTTCTCCCCCCCTTCCCCCCCACCCCCCTCTGCGATGTTGATACCGTCAAACTTGCTCTTCTGCCTAAGTGCCGTCGCTTCCGTTCTGACGGACTTCAGGCGTCAAATCAGTGGCACTAAAAGAGATAGACAAATTCCATCCTGGAAGCAGGGGGGTATAGCAAACGGCAAGCGAAGAAATTGGCTCACCAAACAAATAGTTCGTGTTTTCGTCTGCCGTCTGTGTTTTTCGTTTTCTTTATTGAAGATCGAGATCCAACTTCTTAAATCGGTTATTATTTTTTTTCGTTCGGGGACAGACCGGCTTTAAAGTAAACTATTTGTTTTTGTTCTCTGGTGACGTAGTATAGCCCATGGCAAGAAAGCATACCTATCCCCCCCCCTCCCCCCACGCTTTGGGGAAGTTACTCGGTCACCCTGAAAAAAAAATAAATGACAGGAAAATAAATACAGTGTGTTCGCTGCCATCAAGAACGCATTACACGGTCGCAAACCGAATTGTGGAAGCGGAAGAACAAACAAACAAACGAAAAAAAATCCTAAAGGAACAGGTGAAAGGACGAAAAGTGCAGATAAAAGCGAAAAATCGCGAAGTACGGTTGAAGGACGCAGCTGTCAGCTTCTGACGCGGCAGCTGCGGGGTCAGGCGGCCTGACGCCATCTTGGACAGCTGAGCCGACGGACTGAGTAGTGCAGAGCGAGACTGGCGCGCCAAATGCTGCTTCTTGGGGATCTTCCCAGTCTTGTTTTGTTTGTTTCGTTTTTCGTTCGTGGTTCTTGCCGCTCGGGCATCGGCTCTGTCATGAGTTTTTTTTTTTTTTTCTCTATACGCGCGGCCTTTTGTCGCGACACGGGCATCTACATTGGACGGCGCCGCTATTTCTTTGCACGCATTTCCATACTTGTCATCCCTCCCAGCGAAATGCCCGACGTATGCGAGTCGCCACGCCTGCTGGCGTTGAAAGCCGTCGCTATATGACCTGCTGTCTCGCTGGGATGCCGAAAGCGTCACGCGTTGTCCCGCCGCGATGGACGGGAAGATACCGAGGGCAATGCGCCTGATCGAAGGGAGCAGAACACGCAGGGAGGTGCCGGGGAGAAACGAGGAGGAAATTTACCTGTTAAATAAGTTTACGTGTTGTTTCGAACATTTACAATAGCACTAGTAATTGCGAGGTTGTAGAATGCAAGCGAATGAATGATGGCGGTACCGTGCCTTTCATGTGCATAAAGTGTAATGCGTGAGGTTTTCCAACGTCATAATCATCGTCAGCCTGACTACGTTCACTGCAGGGCAAACACATCTCCCGTATATCTCCAATTAACCCTGTACCTTACCAGCTGCGACCCCCGTATCCCCGCAAACTTCTTAATCTCATCCGGGAACCTAACTATCACCGCCTCCTACTGGGGCTTGCGTTCTCTTGGAATCCACTCCATTACCCTTCAGAACCAGCGGTTGCCTCGCCTTCGCATTACATGCCTTACCCAAGCCCATTTGTTCCTCTTTATTTCGATTAGGATGTCATTAACCCGCGTTTTCTCCCTCACCCACTCTGCCCGCTTCCGGAGACAACAGCATATTTTTGCTGTAGTCTCCGTTTTGGTGGGAATTGGTAAGAAGGTGAAAAAGGAGGCGAGCTAATGAGAAACGGTAAACTGGTTCCATGAGAGAAAAAAAGGACACGTAGCACTTATTTAAATAGCAATATATAAATCAAGCCTTGGAAGAATTAATTAAGCACTTAAAAACGTTACTTTCTTTGATAGTCGCCGTAGTTTTTACGTTGACGTAGCTTGTAAGTTGCTGTTTTTTGCATCACACGAAGAAGCACCCCATACTTGGCGTTTCCGGTGCGCTAACCACACCTGTAATTGCAGAATCATTTTATTCCTTGCATCTAGTCTATTGGTACGGTCCGTCGGGAGCAGTAGTTTCGCCAGGTGGTCACATTAGCACAATGCAGCTTTAGCCAGCGATGATGAGACAAAAGAGTTGCAACGGAGTAGAAGAGGGTTTTGAGCCATTATAATTATCCAAACTGTGCCCACATGTTTCTCAAGTCTGGGGAAATCGCCTCTAATAATCGTCACTGCACGTAAAAAGATCTGTTCTCAGTGAGCTGCCGTCCATTTCTTTGAAATCGGTGCAGTTTGGATTAAAGCTCACACCGTTTCAGTACTAAAGGATGAGGTAAGGCTCTTGGGTGTCGTGGAGCTTTAATACCTTTCGGAAAATTGTGGGAGTGAAAAACGACCGTTTATTTAATTTCTTATTTAATTGAATTATATTTTATCTATACGCATGGAAGAAACAAAAACAACTTGTAATGAAATTACATTGCTGGCTCTATGACTGATGCCGAAGGGCTACTTCGAACATACTCTGAACGAGGCATCGGTTTAAACCGCTTCTCACCCTTCTTCAATTTTTTTTTATTAACGCTGCGCACAACTGTTTTCAGTCCAGCGCACAGTGGGGGCATCTTATTTGCTTTTTTTTTTTCTGGGGCTGGTCATGATACTGAACGAAAGAAGTTGGACGCCGATAAAAGAAACGAAGACGATAAAAACCTTTTACAAGCGCATCAAGGCAATAGTTTCTGTTGTACACTGCTTTTAGCATTTGTGTAGAAAATCTCTCCGGGGAATTATGCTCCGTCGTGGGGAATAGAAAGACGGCGTGAACACAGAAGGGAAAGAGGAAAAAAGAAAATGAACGACCGGGGACGTCGCATCGAAGGCACAGCAGCACAAGCGGAGGCGACGACAAGGTTCCTTATATGAGGTGCCAGCCAAGGTGACACTGGGTAAAGAACAGCCGACACGGTCGCCGTCCACGGAAACCGTATTAGGTCCAGCGCCATTTGATCCGGCTATCCCGACGTCTTTTGTGTTTTCCGCTCCAGCCTGGACCCTGTATTTCTCTCTCTTTTCCTTTTTGCTTTTTTTTTTGCTGAGCTTATTCTTAGCGCATTATCCTGGCGCGGGAAGACACCGGCGACCTCGACACGTCAGTTTTAGAGCGCTAGACGCAAATAAGAATAGCCGGTCCCCCTGACAGTAATGAGACAGGCCGGCATGTGACTCGTTTGGTGCACGTCGCTTCTCCCCTGGGATGTCGCTGCCTTTCTTTTGTAAATCGCGGCGACAAGCACACGTCTTTCACTTCGCAGCGTCTCATGCGCTTAATCGTGAGGCGAGCCATCGGTGTTGATGCTTAAATACATCGCCCACGGCGTTTTGCATGGTATGCTGAACGAGGGCACATGCGTGTGAATATGTCAACATTGTGTTATATAGGCTGAATCGCTCGCTGCTAGAGGCGATGCCTCGAATGGAGGGATGGACGCTTTTTGTGCTACGTGGTTATTCGTTCTGGTTCCTTCATAATCAAAACGCGATATCAGAGTCTGAGATATTTTGAGATTTGAACTACACCGTCTATTTGACTAAGGAGTAAGACGCAGATAGATAGATAAAGAGGAGGAGGAAAAGGCAGGGATGTTAACCAGAAAGGTGTTCCGGTTGGCTACCCTGCACTGGGGAAGAGGGATTAGGGGACTAAAAGGAGGAAGAGAGAAGGGGAAAAAGCCATAACACACACACATGCACAACGCTGTCACAATTTGTCACTCAATCCAGTCGCTCTCATGTAGGCAAAGAGTGCCTTGTATGCCTTGAGGACAGTCGACTGCTGTGGCCACCTTCCAAAATAAGTCCTTATTCAGAGCTTTCGCCAAGCCTTTTCGCACGCTACTAAACAACAAGGCGCTTTCAAGCAAGTTCACCCGGGTTTAACGAGATAGCTTTAAGGTTCCCGTTCTGGAAAAAATCGGCTTTGTCCGCGGCGTTGAGAGCGAAAGGGTAGGCGTCCCACCTGTCACCAAAGTCACGTGGCCTTGCGACGTCATCACAACCTGCCCACCGTGGCAGGTGCCAACTCGCCGTGGCAAACTGCTCACCGTGCCTGGTGGCAGTTAATGATTGGTCGCGAGAGGTCGCTCGGGATGAGCAACCTGGGTCTCACAACCCCCCCCCCCCCCCCCCCCCCCCCCGGTGGCAGCACCTGCCATCGAAACGCAGTGGCGCATTGCTTAACCGTTGCACCACTGCGCCAGAAGTGTTAAGAGGGCTCCCCACGATCGATACGTGTAAAGTAGAGAATGAGCGGTTGCGCATATATGTAAGTACATGTAGGCAGAATCCAGGCGAAGAGATACACCCCAGGCCGATGCAGGGTCCCATTAGCGCTATCGCGTAATACAGTTAAGGCGGTGCTGAAGGGTCCCCTCAAGGTTTTTGTAGGGACAGCTGATCCGAAGTTCTCTATGCAAAGCATCGTGAACGAAAGTGCATAATTGTTGATGCCTTGCCTAAACGGAACCCACACCATATTTTCCAGACTATCGGAAGAGCGCCATCCGCCTTGTCGTAATGACACAGTGTGTTATGGGCGCTGTCCTTGCAACGTGAAATGATCCAGTGAACCGAGGACACTTACTTTTGAAATACAATGTTCACTGTTAATTTTCGAAACTACTGGAAGCCCTTCCCGAGCCGCACCGCTCCGCCCTATCGTGATCATCCGCCTCCTCATTTAGTCTTCTCGATCAGAGCGCTTGTCGAGACAGTTGGGCCTTTTCACTCCTCTCTTGGCTGGAGACACGAGCACTGACCGACTCGGTGCTGAAACTTGGTGACGTCAAGCAGGAAATGAGGTCTCCCTTTCCTTCCCCCTCTTCCACCACTACACGAAGCGACAGTGCGTGCATCGTGCAAGTCCCAATGGGAGAAAGACGCGCTAGTCCGTCCCAAGGAGGCGCTCTCATCGGCGCGGAAACGAAGCTATCCGACCCCGGTGGCGATAAATAACATCCGATGTCGGTGTCGGGCGCATAACCCCTCATCGAGGCATGGCGGACATGCCATTATCGGGGCGGAAGGATGTGTGAAAGCAAACTCCGATGGAGGGGCCGAAATCACGGAATGAACCAGGGAGAAATGGATGCTGCGGAACAGGAGAGAGAGAGAGAAAAAGGCATGGGGAAGTCACAGGGAAAAGGAATGAGAGGAGAATGAGAGGAAGGGACACCGGCATGCTTTCTTTTTGTGACCGCGTGCACCCATTGTTCTGTGCACCGCAGGCTTCACCGCATTGCTCGTCGGAGGTGCGAAGCGGTGAAGCCGCCTTTTTGTGGCTCCTTTAATGGTGTAGCGGCTACATTATAGCGCTTGTATCTTTATTTTAAGGAAAGCAAAAACAGCGCGTAAGAGGCCTGATGAAAGGCTTGCTCAGAAAGGGAAAGATATTTTCATCTCCTCTCAATGATATCCTCTCTGCTCTTGGTATTCCCATTTCCTCTTTCGTGCCGCTCTGCTTCGCGCTGACGCGCGCGGCTGAAGGCCGGCTTGGTTCTGGGAGGGGCGAGACGGATTTGTCATTGCGCCAGCGCCTTATGGTACTCTGAATTCCAGGAAATTTTGCGCCCTCGTTCGCTGACTGTTTGCTCTAACCTTACCGTTGTCCTGAGCATTGCTTGAGCTGCATTTCTTAGTGTTTTCTGGAGGTTTAAATTCGTATTAGCCGGATGTAATGGCTTTTGCGCATCTTTAACGCAGTAACTAGAATTAATTCCCGTGAACTTTTAATGCATAAGTGCTCGATTTCTTATTCAAAGAATTAAGATAAAGATGTCAAAAGAATTAGATTTCTTTTTTTTATTATGTCATGGGGAACAAGTCCAGACTTCCACTCTTCCCTTTTTACGAAGTGCTAAACCAACTGTTAATTTTATTGTCCAGAAACTGCCAGTGCGGCGCGACTTCTTCTGCACACCGGATTCTTTTTGCGAGACAAAATTATGAGTACCTCGCAAATCTCTGTGCTGACTTTCAGAAAAATTTCCAACCTATGCAGGTATTAGCTGGCGCTAATTCCCTGGCTCTGAATTTTACAATATGGCCTAAAACAAAACAAAATTAGGCTATTTCGAGCTGTTTAATTAAGCACGCGTGAAAAAGCATGCTTATTCTTTTTGCGCCAATGAATGTGTGCATGTTTAGTAATATTTATGTACCTATGCCCGTGTGTGTTTATTAAACTGCGTAATCGAGCCTTTTAATCGCTGCTCATTGAGACATTTCAGTAAATAGCAGCAGATAGCTGCAAATAGCTTTTTCTGTAAATAATAGGAGAAAACTTTAGGAATTGGAGGTCGACTGGGCATGTTTTTTTCCGTGAGCTAGACAAACTAAAAGCTTCTGTTTGTGTGTTTACTTCATCGTTCCTTGTGACCGATGGCGCCGAGCAACTGACAAGCATTGTATGTACTAATATGTACATGTGCAGTCTTTGCCAAAAATATACATCCCAAGGTGTTTGCTTTCAAGCCGTGTAGCGTGGCTCTTTGGCTTATTTGACAGTCGTAAGCTCGGGAGGGTTGAGGACTTAAGTTCCTCCCACCTTTGTGGCATTACGGCCCCTGAGTATGCAAGAGGAGCCGCCCTTCAGGGCTCAGAAGCAGACACCTCGGGCTGTATACTTTTGACAAAGACTGTACATCGGGTAGCTTAGAAACTGCGTGTGTTTACCAATCGTAAAGCCTCACGTGGCACGCTCGTATTTTTATCACTTCCAGTGCTGCTGAATAAGGCTTATTCTTTGTTTCCATCGGTAAAAGTCTTCGCTCCGACGATCGTTTTTTTTTCCTCACTCCTTTCGATGAAGAGAACACATTAATATCTCCGCAGCTTCCCTGCCTACGCACGCTAAGCCACAGGTGCTCGATGTTAAACACGTTCGATGTTCACAAAGGCGCCTCTCCTGTGTAAAGCTGCAGTCTTCGGACGTTAACAACGATCCCGAGGAAGAACTGTGTTTACATTCAGCGTTTATGCCGCTTTTACTGCTCGTTCATCTCCCAGGCGCTCGGCGCGCAATTTGTTTTGCTTGCTGCGTTGTGTTCGCGTTAAATGCGGTGCCTGCATGGCTCCGATGTTTGCTCAATGTTGCCTTCACCCCCTGACCCGCTCGAGGCGTGCCCCGCCGCCTCCTCTTTACTGAGGGAGGGCGAGGGAGGTCAAAGAACGACGGTTGTCGGATACAACGCAGGCCATTCGGCCGACCGCACATGCCACCGGCTTGGGTGGCCGCGGAAGCGCTGGGAAAGATGCATAATGCAGGCGTTTTCGCTTTGGCGCTAACCTGTTTATTTTCGTTGGCGTCCCCAGCCGGGAGCCGGCAGCTCGGTATCGCCTGCCGAGCGGGTTTCCGCGAGAACTCGCGCGTATGGATGTCTTCAAGCTGTTTTTGATGTCTGCACGCTAATAGCGTTATGCCTGCCCGAACGAAATGGACGGATTGCCGCAGTAAATACAGAAATTCGCTCGACCTGCCAATCCAGAGGTCATTCCGCATGCCTTCTTTTGTCGTATGCTCCATTACACTGTTCGCATGGCGCAGTAGACAGGTGTGGATCTCCATTTGCAACTGAAAAAAGTACCCAATGTCCGACGTCTGTAACAGGAGTGAATACTTCTGTGCGATAATCTTGCTTTCGCAATGAATCAGCATTGCTGACGCTTTGCTGAGCCTTTTCTGCAATGCGCTACTTAATTTCGACTGAAAAACGTGCTGACATATCCTTCAAAATCAGCAATTTAGTGGGGAGTACTTTTTAGCTGAACGATCTTAAATAATTTGCTTGTGCTCTCAGGAGCGCTTTTGCCTGATGAAGGAAAGAAAAATTGAATGCGGCTGATTAAATTTTGTATCGATAAAAATAGTGAGCAGTTCAAATCAGAGGCAGGTAGAGCGTCAAAAACAGCTCGAACGAGCCCTCTGGTAACTCGCTGTGATTTTGCACTTTGGTAGCTATGGGCTGAACGTTTTTACCGCAACCTTTACGGGCTGTTTGCACGTAAATTTATTTACCTTTCAGAAAGGCTGTCATTAGTTCCTTCTTGACGTACAAGAAGGCGTAAGAAGGGTTATTTAAAAAAAACTGTGTCAAAACTCTTCTGGTGGTTAGCAGTAGTTTCCTTCACCATGTAATCGATAAAGGCTTTCTTTAAAACTCTGCTGTCAAGTCACTGAATGGTCGTTCTCCTTTAAGCAGGCGGTTTTATTACAAAATACGACTTCTCCCTAAGCGCACATGACTGGGGCCGCTTTATGCTTCTTTCTTTACCGAGTTGTCTCCCGTAACTATCGAGCTTTAATAAAAAAATCATTTTTTTTTCGGTGGACACTTAAACACGTTATTTGTATGCGGCTTTAGACAGAATGGCGTTTTCTTTCTGCCGAGTTCAGTTCGCCCTGGTCGTTGCTTCTCTGCGGTCATCGTTTATAATTTTTACTTCGTTTCTACATTCCAGGCCCAGAATGTTGTTTCTGGTCGCTCTTATCAGGAATAAACACGCGCATCGCATTCATAAAATACGGTTTGATTCTGAGTTCGTATTTTTTGCCTGCAATTATCTCGTGCGGTGCACGCATATTTTAAAGAGCGGCCGCAATAAGTAATAACTTTGTAACGGTGTTGCAGCTGCTGTACACAATATGGAAATCGAATTGCCTTCGGGTTTCCTCGTCCGGAGTGCCACAGTACTGTGTCATGCCATTATTTTTGAAAACAGGCGTGACTAGCTGTCTTGGTTAAAGCATGAGTGCTGTGCTGCATGTAGAAAGGCGAGAGTGCCTCGAAGTGCAAGAGCCCCACTCGCCCATCACGTCTTGAGGTTTATGATTATTTACACAGTGCGCTGCCGCGCTCTTGTTCTGAAAATTGTTTTGTGCGCGCTAACTTGTGTAGCACGAATAACAACAATTCAACAACAGTGACGACAACGGCAACTACTAAAACAAAGACTCTAGCAATCACGCTACCAATGCACAAGGAATGTTTTTTTTTTCGAAATGAAGTTTGAAATGAGCCATACCCAGAACTGATGGTAAGTCAAAATTTTCTGTAATTTCAAGCATATCCATACATCCGTCCTTATCAAAAATCGTGACAATGAAATGGGCGCCGTAAAGCCATTCCTCCTGACAGCTTTCTTTGTGAGCATGAGGCTCATAGCTCGGACTGTTTTGAGCTTGGTTTCATTTATTCCTTATCTAGCCCTACTTTTCGATTGACTGCGAAGGATATGAAGAAATTGTCGAAATATTTAAACCCATTAGACGACGATAACGAGGGGATCACTAGCCCCGTCACAGAGGAAGCAAGGATGCGCCTCTGCTACAGTGAACGTTAGCGCGTTTAGTTGTTCTAGTTGCTATTGCATTCCTAAATTCATTATTACTAGCGAAATGGCGCACCTAGACTGGAAACGGCAGGGCTAGTAGTTTTCCTGTCGTTTTGTGTCCTGTCTGCGTCTAACGTTTCTCTGCTAGTCATGAATTTACGTTTATACAGTGAAGTAGATTGATTTCTAGATCCCATACATTCTAGCTAGTTTACTTCTGCGCTGTCGAAGTGGCAATTTCAGAAAAGAAGGCTATCACGCCAGCGCTTGTGTCAGGAGCTTGCTACTGGCATATACAATAAGGGAGTAATTACTCATTGGCATCCACCCAAGCGCAGCCAGCGGCTACAACAGAAAGCTATACAGCTTTCTCAGAAACTTCACAGTTAAAGAAAAATTCGTCCGGGTCCGGGGTTCGAACACGAGACCACGGCTTCACCGGAGCAGTCGCTCTACCAACTGAGCTAATCGGGACGGCAAGCTTATGGTAGATCGAGAGCGAATTGATCAATAACTTGAATGTTGATTACATGTAGATTACATCTGTTCATTTGCGTTAAAAAAACGTGGACTTTTGAAACACAAGGTCAAAGGAGCACCCAGTCACGTTAAGATATTAGCCTATAATTCTCTTAGTCGGCCCAAACTTGAGTATGGGGCTATTGTGTGGGACCCGTACACCAAAAAAGATACAGAAAAAATAGAAGACGTACAAAGGCGGGCTGTGCGATTCTTTTACAATAAATTCAAGAGAACTGATTCCCCATCTGCTTTAATGGCCGCCACTGAAATTAAACCTCTTCATATAAGACGGATAATTGCTCGACTAATATTTCCTCATTCACTCATCCAGGGAAAGTTTGGAATTTCTTCTTCATCTTATGTTAAACCTTCAACCACACGAAAACCCGTCATCAACATACCCATGCCCTAACACCATATTTCGCGAAAACAAACTCGTTTAAACACTCATACTTTCCGCGCACAATAAACGAGTGGAATACACTGCCTAAAGAGATTTTCCCAAGTTGGAGTTTTGAAAGGAGTCTTAGCAATGAATTTTGATGTGCAAATTGATGTGCAATGTGTTTCCTTTGTCTCGTTTCGCTCATTTGTGTCAGGTGTAAACCGTTTGTCTATGTGCTAACTTTATGGCGTTTGTAAATATGCCTTGTTATATGTCCTTCCTGCTTGGACCACATGAGGTCTGCAGTATTATGTAAATAAAAAAAAAGTGGGAACAGAGTTGGTCAACTGTTTAGGGGAATCCCTAAGGCAAGGTGGAGTAGACATGTACTAAGAGAGTAATTACTCATTGGCATACACCAAAGCGCAGTCAACGGCTGCAGCGGAAAGCTATAGATCTATCTCAAAACTTCGCAGCAAAATAAAAGTTCGTCGTGGTTCGGGGTTCAAACCCAGACCTTCAGTGCTTTGCTGCGCGCTTTATGAAATCCAAAAAAGGGGATCCACTATGCGGTGCCGCTATATGAGTTCGCTATCCGAATCATTCCGATAAAGGCCCGATCTGCTTAAACCTTGTTCTAATGCAACAACAGAAGAAATTGTTTTCGCATAACCCCCGCACATTTCGGGCTGTGCAAGGCGGTCAACGTAACATGTTAGCAGGAATGAAGGATTAACGATCTCGGAATGCAAGACTCCCGAGAGCAAAAGAAGGACTGTAAGGAAGGAAAAAGGAAGAACTCGAGACGGCTGCTCGTTCTGGAAAATCTGTCACCCATAAAACACCTGCCGTCGGCTCCGCTGTAATTAGTCGGACCGGGTTGCCGACTTCGCGAGAGAGAAAGAGTTTACGAAAGCGGGATATTCAGCAGAAACAAATACAGAGCAATCTTCTCTTAATTGCGAAACCTAAGCAACCTGTTGATGCTGATGATCGTTACGCCGACAGCCGCGCTTTAGCGCATAGAAAATGCAGCGCACTTTTTAATGCATGCCATGCTTTCTAGATTCTCGTTCATCGGTGGGCTACTTTATGCCGCTTGACACATAAAGTTTACGTTCAAGCAGCGGACGCGCCCACGTTGTCTTAGCAAGATTTATCGTTGCCCGGAAAATGCGCGAATTTTCTCTTGTGCGATTTTAGGTACAAATATAGTGTACCCGTATACAGAATCATTTTTTTAGCCTTTACAGAATTTCATTTTAGAAACAGAGATATATAGGTCGGGAATGTGCATGTAGATTGTACAGCAAGGCGGGCATTATGTACGTTTCTCAGATAAAAGATAACTGAAGTTAATTAAGAAACCTTTTATTTTTGGTTTTAGTGTGTAGCATCATATTGCAAAATTGAAGGCCTCATCACAGCAGGTGAGCGGAATTTTTTCATTTTATGAATCGGTATTGCGGTTCCAAATATCAAAGTTGCAAAATGCGCCTTTGAAAGCTTGTTAATATGGCTTTTCCGCGTTGCACGTTATTAAAATGTCTTCGCTCGCATTAGAGTTGAGTAAATATAGACACGATTGTGTATTTTAAGATTTAGATGTAGTTACCGCGATTTCGGCGACGCTATGACGCGCACGGACCCCGTTTTATGAATGCGCAACGCAGGAAAGCCAACGTAACGAGTTTTGAAAGCGTATTACTGACACTCGATTATTTGAACCACAATGCCGATTCAAAAAACTTAAAAATTGGGCTCGCCGTTGGTGTTGACAGCCTTCAATTTTGTGATATAATATTGGGGCCCTAAAACCAAAAATTGTAACGTTTATTAATTCTAGTTAATTACTCGCTTTTAATTTGAGACGCATTTTCATCTGAGATTTATCCCATACATAATGTCCGCCTTCCATTACAATCCATTTGCACAAACTGCACCGTCGTATCACTGCTTTTACAATATAAATCTGTAAACGTTAAAAGAATGTCGCCGTGTATATCGGCGAACATTTACTATCGCGGACAGAACGCCCAGGACGCGCGCGTGCCCACAAAAAATGTATCGCTGGCGGCGATATGCTTTCGTACATAGTGATCATTCCTTCTAGAAAGGAGCAGTCGTATGACATTGTCCCCGTAACGGTGTTTCAGCCCTTTAATACTCGAAGCAACGCGCAGCAGCACTGAGCTGCTGATATAATCCAGAAAGAAATGCAGGTCGCCGGCCCCTTGTCAGAGTGCCGGCATACGCTGAGAAGACCTCCAGTTTGTCAGCTCATGTGCGCTGCTTCTAGCATCGAGCGTAAGGGTGGCGACGAGGACGATTCCAGACGAGCACCTCCATGAGGCGCGAAATGTGTGCGCTATTCTCGGACCGCTAGGTGACGTTGGTGACTAGCGATACATTCGAGGCAGCGGCTTCGCGTCCTGAGCATTTACGAATCCGATAATACACGTGCGCGAAATCTGCTACATTTTTGTTTCGTGCCGTAACATGCAATTACCGCTCCCTTTGACTGAAACAGTCTTCCGACTCTGTTATAAAGCATGCAAACTACTGTTGTTTGATGTGTTCGCAACCCGCTCAGCATACTCATTCATTTGTAGCTGAAAACAGATGAGTTCAAATTTTTTCTTTGTTTCTCTCTTTGCAGGTAAGCCAACCTCTTGGTTCAACGATCATGTTGTGACCGTGGCGTCAAGCTGTCCGCGCGATGATCTTGCGGAAAAACGGTAAACTCCACGGATGCTGAATGCACTTCCCAGTCTGTTTCGACGCACAAGCAGAGAAACAAAGAAAAGCCCGAAATAACGCATGCACTAGCAAACTTCACTTTGTCCTAACACTTCCTGGGTCCGTATGGTGTATGTATCTATTATTCATTTTTCGTTTCGAACGCATTTGGCCCTCTGGCATTGGACACAGTTATTCAGTGACGTAGTCGAGGCTTTCAAGCGCACGTGGGAAGCGACCTGACCATTGGCTCATTGGCGGCCGGACCTGGTCATCGCAGCCAATGGTTAGACAGTGCATGCGGCGAGTGGGGAAAGCTATCGTCGACAAGGGGACACGCGCTATTTTGGTTTCTGTGAGTGGGCGTTTGCTGCATTTTTTTGATGCTGCCATCACGCTGACGCCCCACCAAATGAGAATGGAAAATGGATAAAGCATCCTTATGGAATACGGCATCTGTTGTATGGACCATGGCAGCAACTTTGCTCTTTGTCAACTTTGTGGATTTCTTAGGAATGTCGTTGATCGGAATTTTACGCACGTCATGTTGTCTTGGCATTGAGGGCATTGAGATGCTACGAGAAGGTTTCGGCTCGAGATAGAGAAGCTTGCTGCTGGACGTGTGCTTTGAGTGCTCCGTATAGCAGGGCATTCAAGGGGAATTCAATCCACTACAAGTGGATGGCCTGAATAGTTTTGACGGGGGGGTGTACATGTATAAGGACCTAAGGGAAATTAAGGATGAAGAGAGAATACAAAGCGTAGCCAGAGATTGGGTGCAAAACAATAAAAGGAAAACATAAATTTCCCTAATACCTACCACTAAATATAACGGGCTCAAGCTAATGAAAGTATAGACAAGAAAATGTGCGCCAAAGGAAAGTGTTGAGAGAACAACAAAACGTCATTGCAACCAGCCACTTCAATGGCGTTAACATTTTTTCTTTAACGCCGCAAAAGTGCTTCTTCTTCTGGAAGGATTAATCGTAAGAAGTATATAAAGCTCGTCGACGTAGTTCGAGAGAGGCTTCTTTAATGCGTCACAGCGTTGCTCAGCACCAGAGCAACGCTGCTACATGCGTACTACGTGCTGCCTCAAAGCGCACTTCTTCGCCTTGGGCCGGTGTTGTTCACAGGGATAGCGGGGTTGTTCTTTAGCTTCGCAGCCATTCGTGTTCCCCCTGGCTGCAGCGAGCGCACACTTTGCGAGCAAAGCGCCGGATATTAAGGCCGCGAGCGTGACACGAATGCCGCCGGTACAGGGACGTGCCGGGACGGGACCCGAGTAAAAGGCAGACGCGCCGGTGCTTTTCCGGGAAGGCATGGTGAATGGGTCATGTGGGACGGCTTCCCGGTGCGGTATCCCTCGGTGGTTCATTTGCGTTCCACCCCCTCCCCCCCTTTTTTTTGTCTTTCTCTTGCCATCCCTTTTCTTCCCCATTCCCAATGCTGCTTTGCCTTTGCTTCTTAAAAGCACGTGTCCCGTCTGTTAAGGCAGCGGAATAAAACAGCCTCTTCTGCTTGCTTTATTCGGTTCCTCGTCATTTACCCGCGTGCTTATCGTGCTGCTTGCTGGCAGAAAAAATAAAGCACGACGTGCGAATATATGCTGTCGACGGTAAATTTCGTGAAATCTTTTTTTTGCTTCAAGCCCGGGAAAGTGGAGTGATAGCGCTGTTTACGCGACAGCGTATACAGCTCTCCCGGCCGAAAAACCGTCGGCGTAATAGTCGGAACCACGTGTCGGAAATAATCGGGGGCGGCGTAAAAAAAAAATAGCATCAAGGTAATTTGTGGTTCTAGTGATCGATTATTATTTGGTGTGTGATAGGCGCTCAAGAGTTTATAAAATAATTGTAATTAATTGATTAATTTATTAATCTAATAAATGAAAAAATGAAAAATTGGAAAGAGGGGGCGCAAAGGTGTCAAAATGCCCAGAATGAAAAGCCTAACCAACTACGCTATCGCGTCATACCCTTAAGGTGGAGCTTAAGTGTATTCTTCAATTTTTGTGTTGTTTTATGCGCGAAATGCTGGGACGAAAATTGTTGGGTGCGTACAGCCATGAGAAATATCAGAGGGAACAAGCTTTCCAGACAAGAATGGGAATTCTGCGGTTATTTCTCCAACATGTTTGAGAATGACTTCTGGATATTTTGCGCACAGAGGAAAACTGGCTAGAAAAAAGAAAAGACTATTTGTACCACAGAACGATGGAATGCGCAAATTATGTTTCGCTTCATATTTCTCACGGCTGAACAATATTCTGCGCTGCACTTTTTGCAAAAATCATATATAACCTTCAAGATTTCGTGATTTCTCCTGATATTAAAGCTGGAGATGGTACCTTAATGTGGGGGTTGTCGTTATTCTTGCTGAGTTATTATTAGCAAATATTAAAGTGACGTCATATTCACGCAGACGTTGGGCATTGCGAAACGCAAAGTTTTAAAGGTAACGAACCGGAACCGAAGTTAAACGAAGCGTATCCACGCTCGTGGAGATTCTCGTTGCAGCATAGCGATGAGTAAACGGCGTCGCTGTTACTTATGAGTGCCGGTATTAAATAGCTGCGCTCTTTTTTTTTCTTTATTGGGCGTTATTCCGGTGTCTGACCTGCAGTTATTCGCATTAGTTTAGCGTGCAGTTTTGGTGCAAGTTGAATTCTTAATTTTACGCGATTCTAGGTAAGTCTGTACGAGTTTTTGATGTTCTTTTCCCCTGTACTTTCTCTTTCTTGTTTTCCCCTCTTTAGTCCTAATTTCTACGGTGTTCTGCTCATAAGCACGAATTCGAAAGTATGCTCCCGGAAGCGGCGGCCGCCGCATTTGGACGAGGCAAAATTCAATAAAGCCCGTTCACTGAGATTTCGGTGAGCGCTAACGAAAACCAGGTGGTTTTAATTAAACTGGGGTGGTGCGTTACGGCTTGCTCCAGAGGCAACATTGTTGCTTAGACGCGTAAAAATTCATTAGACCTTAACCCTCCTCAATGTTTTTACATTGTTTTTTTCTTAATACGGCTGTGCATTCGCTAACTGCCTAATCTAACTAAGCTCGACGATAGTTTTGCACACTTTCCGGAACATTTTCGCCAGCATAGGAATAAAAATGCTTCCTGCGTCCAGGTGCGTCCAGCTTCCACTTTCACGACATATGTGGTGAGTGATTGTTCGTAAAAATAGTTGCCCACAACACAACAGCACATATAAGCAGCTACGAAAAAAAGGCGGAGCTGTAGAGAGCTCTACCACATTCTATCTTAATTTGCTTTCGCATGCCTTTGTACGGATCGATTGCGACAAGGCTTTTCAGCTACCTTTATCAACAAAACTTGAATACATGGGAACATCTTTAGTTAAACGAATGTATTTACAGCTAATATAAAGCAATCATTAATTGAAAGGCCTCTTAGCTTCATTGAGTACGTTGCATGTAATTCGGTTTGGCTAAACTTGCGATTTTCTCTTTAACTCAAATGTATCTGGCCTACAATTTAAATTGGTTGTACTTGAGGGGAACAAGTTTGTATTAAATGAGACGTCATAGGGCTTAGTGAGGTTAGGATTAGAGATGAGACGCAAACAATGCTAAAGGCTGGGCACGTACTTTGTTACAATGGATGATAGGGAAGAGAGCAGAGTGGGTGAGGGAACAAACGCGGTTTAATGACACCCTGGTCGAAATCAAGTTCTAAGAATAAATGGGCGAAGGCACAATGACAGATGGTCGTTAAAGGTAACAGAATAGATTCCAAGGGAAGGCAAAAGTAAGAGGGGCTGGCAGAAAGCTAGGTTGGTGGGTGAGGTGCAGTGGATGAGGTGAGAAGCGGCTGGGAGAGGGCAACGTTAATTGGAGAGATATGGTAGATGACTTTGTCGGGCAGTGAACACTAAGGATTATGATGATGATGACTGCATGTGTATTCTTTTCTTTTTATGCGCGTTTGCTGTGTTTTGTTTAAAAGCCCAGTTGAGTTTGTAGGCTTGTATAGATATCATGTCATGTACTTATTATTGGCTGTTTGGTTTCGTTTGGTTTCGTTTGTGGGCGTTTAACGTCCCAAAGCGACTCAGGCTATGAGCTACGCCGTAGCGAAGGGCTCGCTCCGGAAATTTCGACCACCTGGGGTTCTTTAACGGGCACTGACAGCGCACAGTACACGGGCCTCTAGAATTTTGCCTGCATCGAAATTCAACCGCCGCGGCCGGGATCGAACCCGCGTCTTTCGGGCCAATGGCCGAGCGACATAACCACTCAGCCACCGCGGCGGCTTATTATTGGCTGTGTTTTGCGCATTATATGATCTAGAGTAGTGTACTACTTCCTGTACGAGCGAGCCGAGGCCCGGCCAATCTTACCTCACTCACCTCGGCTTTCTCTTGCTTTTGATAGATATGAACAGCAAATGAAATAAAAATAAAATAAACGAACACTAAAGAAACTCAGAATGCACAGAATATTTACCTGATTTTTTTTTTTTGCTCGCTTACTGTTCGCTGTCTGATGGGGGAACACGTACACTGTGCGCGCCAGTAAATCGAACTTTTAGTCTGTGCTCGTGTTAAGGACTTTTCTATTTCCATCTTTGTTAATAATAATAATAATAATAATAATAATAATAATAATAATAATAATAATAATAATAATAATAATAATAATAATAATAATAATAATAATAATAATAATAATAATAATAATAATAATAATAATTGTTTTTTTGGGGAAAGGAAATGGCGCAGTATCTGTCTCATATATCGTTGGACACCTGAACCGCGACGTAAGGGAAGGGATAAAGGAGGGAGTGAAAGAGGGAAGGAAGCGAGAGGTGCCGTAGTGGAGGGCACCGGAATAATTGCGACCACCTGGGGATCTTTAACGTGTGCGATGTCAGTGCACGTTAAAGCTTTGTTCCGTGTGCGTTTCTCTGACCAAGCGTAGAACAACCAGGTAGTCTGACAGTGTTTTGTGCGCGCTCTAGGCACTTGATTCTCTCTTTTATTCCTCTGCGGGCTGTACTGGGTACGCAGAAAATGTAAACGAACACAGTCAAATTAAACACAAGGAAAAACTGGGCCACGGAACATTCGGCAAGTGGCCACTCGTGAGAAGGAGTGCACGTGGCGCCACTTACCGGACGCAGCTTGCCCTTTTGTATTCCTTTTGACTTTATCTTGTGGCGTCAGCACCCTCGACAACAAAGGCGGAAGTGATCGGGGTAGTGAAACATTCTCTGGGAAGCGCTGTGCTGCGAATCGAACGCTCTTACTTGGATCGAGACGTGTTGCGGACATCGTTAGACAGGTGCTCTTCGCGTGGCGGGAGGTGGGTTACAACCGTCTTAAGTGGAATGAAGCCATCACTGACGAAGCAAGTAAAAGCTATAGTGAAGCTTACTGAAATAATTGAAACTGGAAAGCTAAGCAAATGAATTTATATATTTAGACGTATGCTCGTACCAACAGGCGTAATATGTGACGAAATGACAGACGAAAACAACTTTAGGGAGAGGGAAGAGGGAGCTGTAGAGATGGTGCGCTATTGCTAAGGAGCCTATTCTCTACAGCACGGACATAAAGAACCTTCTCCTTCATTTGCCTGCCTAACCTCCGCTGCACTGCCACAACAAGTTGTCCGCGAGTGTAGCCGGTCCAGTTTTCTTAAAACATACATTAAGATAAACTGCTCGATAGGAAACGGCAAAAAAAACACATAGCAAACACAATCCTGTGTTCTCTTATAAACCGCGTTTTTTTGCGCAGTTTTTCATAATGTTTATAAATGAACTGAGGTGTGCGAATATTCGATATTTTTCGATAACGAATTTATAGCCAGTCGAATATCCTTCTATTGATCCACTGAGAAAACGCAATGATCCGCTGAGGAAATGAATTGAATTTGCTCCCGAATTCTCGATTTGTTTTCGAATACCCGGCGTGGAGTCCAAATAAAGCGCGCCTTAGTTTTATTTAACGAGTGTTTAAAAAATGGGTCCACTCCCACGCCACACAGCGTCCTGCTTCCGTCGGTCTCCAACCGCTGTCCATTCGTGTGGCGGCGTTCGTAATGCTCACACATGGCCTCCAAGATTGGACGACGCGGCAGAGCGCTGGCAGGCTATAGCAGCCATGCCTTGGTGCCCGATCTCGGAGGCTACGGCTCATTCGTATATCTCACCGCTCTCACCTGCTGAGCTGTGGCGATCGTTCAATCACTCTCGTCTTTAGTAGCTAAGTATATTTTTTCAATACGCATGACATGACGGTCATCGAGTTTACTTGTATATCCTGACTTAGTTTGGCGTACGCCTAGTGATAGAGCTCAGTGTTGCGTCTTTTTACACCTAGAATTATAACTCCGGAAGTAATATCGGCGCAGCGAACCGCCACTTCTAGCGCTCCGCTGTTTCACACGATTAATCATCTCGTGCGAATAATAACTATAGCCGCGAATATTCCTAAGAATATTCGGTTTATATTCGGTTCAGTTCGCTTATTATTCGATTCGTATTCGACTAGGTAGCAAAGCTGCATTATTCTTTTTCGTTTCGGTTTGTAAAATGTGCTGTTCGCACACCCCTACAAAAGAAAGATTGTGGTGAAAAAAAAACAAAACGACTTTGCATTAAGCAGCCCTGCTCAGACGGAACATGTGTGGTTGGTCTTTGTGACATAAATCCTTCATTAAATTTTCAAATGGTTTTAGTGCGGAATGTTGGATAAGGGTCTGATTTTAGCGCAACGCTGTTACTTTCGGTGCGGGGTAGAAGTACCGTATTTCGTCGTTTCGCGTTGGCGTCGTCTGCCCAGAAGTCGGCCTCTAGAGCAACCCGTGCCATTTGAGCGCATTTTCGTGTAGTGTTAAATGAATAGTTCTTGCATGAAGGCCTGTTATTTCAAATAACTAGTTTCAGCAACGACTCGCAAACGCTAGTAAGAAGTCTCTCACTGCTCGAGAGTCATGTGTTGGTCATCTGATCCATAGCCGGCTTCAGTGGAGGTGAAATCCAAAAAATTCATGTGCTGTGCATACTTATTGCATGTTTTATAATGAACCTCAGTTGGTCGAATATAATGTTATACATTCCTCCTGTAAGGCGTTCTTCGCACCCCACTTACACCTTCGGGGCACTAATTCCCGCACAGCACAACACAACGCGTCACGGCACAACACAAAACAACAAGACATAGTACGATATAACACAACATGACATTGCGTGCCACTACATGACATAGTGTCAAATTAAAAGGAGCGGGAAAAAGAAAACAGTTTATGTTTATCGTTTAAATGCTGCTTCTCTGCCCTACTCAACTGCTGTGCTAAAAAGCACTACTCTTACACCTTCAGAAGGGTAGATACTTGGGCTTGTTGGTTCATTTCAAGGGTAGAATTCATAGCGCAAAAAAGACAGGGACAGAGAAAGACGACACCGCAGAGCGCTAACTTCAAAGAATAATAAAAACCACCCTTCTTTTACGAAATAAATCTTTGTTGGAAGTTAGCGCTCTGTGGTGTCATCTCTCTGTGTCCCTGTCTTTTTTGCGCTATGAATTCTACTCTTACACCTTGCGTAGCGGTCACCCCAACGTAGCCCACAGTTTATTGAGCGCAATGCGCCGACGCCATATTCTAGCTCCGCGGCAACGGTAAGCGTAGCTTCGGACTTGGTGGCACATAATAAAGCTACTGTCTTCTTGTCTAAGCTGATCTCTTAGTTAACATGGCACAGCAGCACTAATTTCACTACGCACATGCCGCCACCAGCTTAGGCGAAACAGATCTTTACGGCTGATATAGGCCGGAATTGGTGACATGTTTGCGGAAATTAGTGAGTGACTGGCGTCCGGAGAGCGCATCTTTTTAGTCAAGTGCGGTAGCTTCGCTGGCAATTTTGAGGTGTTAACATATCAAGGAGCTGAAGGATTACCTCTCTGCGAGCACGCGCGCACACTCTCACAAGTACACAGGCTCGCTGTTTCGTCTGCATCGAAGCGAGACATTTTTTGAGCGCTCCAATCTTTACTCTGCACCCTGTTCTTTTCGCTGACAGCCAGGTATGTATGAGGCAGCGGGAAAGGTTTAGAAAGAAAGATGCACTCCGAACGCTGGCCGCACTGGAATGGCAATAACGTCCCGCGCGCGTTCTTTACGCACCTTTGCCGTCGTCCGTCATGGTGCGATCGGCGTGAAAGCATTCAGCGAAGGAATCGAGGGGGAGAGATGAAGAGAGCGAGGTGTTGAAGGAAATCTCTCCGCACGGCATATAGAAGGCAGGCAGGGAAGGCACGGGCGGGGTCCGCATATTTGCCTTCATTGTTTGCGAGCCCTGCATTCCCCGGGTGACAGCGTGGGTGGCATTGAGTAACGTTGCCTCCTCTTCCCCAAAACTCTTCGGATCGGCAGGAATGCTTTCTTTCTTCCTGACGGACGCGATCTTCGCGCATGGCTCGCTTTAGTGCTTCCGAGGTTCCTCATATACTCTCCATCTTGACCCCTTACACCCTTTCGCGGCATCTTCCGTAAGCACTGAGGAGCCGTGTGTCGGAGCGGGCAGTAAAGCGGAGGAAGTGCTAGGAAGGATAAACTGGGTGTCTTCGGCCATTTTTTCGCGTCTTCTGCCTTGTAACATACTTCTTTTCTGTCCGGGAGGCCCTTGTTTCCGGGATACCTGATCGGTGTCTTCCTTATTGAGACGAGCTCGCCGTGATTACGCCCGGCACTCCGTGCGGGTGCGTGAGAAGGAGACAGTTGCTGTTTGAGAGCTCCCGGGAACCAGAAATTGTCCCGGAACTGAGGGACAAGACTGTTGTAGGGAAAGCAAGAATGTTCTCCGAGCTTGTGATAGCTGTCTGTTGTGTTGAGGCCGGCAAGGTCTTGTAGGTGAACGTAATTTGTGATAGAATGGTCTGAAAGGATTGGTTCGCTCGCGCTCAGGAATCCATTGCTAAGTAAATTCTGAAGTTCGATGCAAAAAGTCCTTCCCCTGCACTTCTTGAGTGTCGTATAGGGCTCAGTTTCTCGCTAAACTGCTTTGGTTACCAATGCAGGCTTCTCTTGTGTTCAGGTGCGAATTAACGGCAGGATGCCATTTTTAGTTTTTCAAACAGTTTATTAATAAGGCTAAGTTTAGAGTGACTACAGGGGTGTGTGCTGTACAGCGTCCATCTTGCGTCTCTTTCGTTTTCCTCCCCAGAGCTGCTAGTCGCCTCCTCGCCCATGGTTGCCAGACAACTACGCTTTTTCCGCTGCGCGGGTTCACCGCGCATCAAGAGGTTCGCTAACACGAAGTGCAATACGATCCATTTTCTTTCCACTGTCTACAATGGGTTTCGTTACTTGTTATCATTAATATGGCCAGCTTTACGGTCCGTATAAAATTGCTTCACATTAAACTCATCGAGTATTTATGCAGATAAACGTGCCCTTTCGACGAATATATTCTGTAAATAGATTTCCGGCGCTCGTAATTCCTTTCGCAAAAGTATTGATTGCCACGCGTATGCCGAAATGGGACGACCAGTTTGAGTCAGTGCAAAGAGGCGGGCTTGATGCAAGAGTTTAAAGCTATTTATTTAGGGTTTTTGAAAGGTAGAGAACTGTGCTGCCAGTTTTCAGACGCGCGCACTTTACGTCACTGGAGAACGTAAAAATTATATTTGTCGTAAAAGCTGTCGCTGCCTTTTTAGAGCACAGTTGCGAAAAATTTACGCCGGATCGTCTTCACTCTCTATTTTATTGTTTCGGTTTTGACGTCAAGCCTCGCTGCCTCTCTTTGCTGTTGCATGACATTGCAACGTACCGAACTAACGCTATTGGTCGTGCATATTAACGTGCTGGCTGAAAAACTTTTCTATATAACCCCTTCTTTATAACCTTGGTCCGCAGTATGATTTATGGAGGCGGGAAAAAAGGATTTTAGTCTGGCGCGTTTTCATTCTACGTTGCTGTCCGCCGGCAGCAAAATGGCCAAAATGGCCCGCCACACTGGGCGCCGCGTCGGCGGCAGTAGTGCTCTACGGGCGAAAATGTAACGCGTATTCCCATTCACTGTCGCTTTCGGTGATCGCAGTCTGCTGGCGATGCATTTCAGCTGTAAAATCCGGAACACTGTTCGCGGAATGCTGCGATATCTCCGCTCGAGAGGTATGTTTGCTGTGAATGCAGAAAATCTATTTTCCATGATCGCATATTCCGCGCACCAGGCGTGGGGAAGCGCCTGCTTCCGGGCGTCACAAAGGTTAGAACTTCGGCTTTATAATTGAAGTGGAAAAAAAATGTACTGGATTAAAAGCACTCTGTAGGAGATGAACTGTGCCTTATTGTTACTGTTATTAAGGCAAGTTCACTTGGATAGGTTGGCCGTGGCTAGTGCAGGACAGGGGCAGTCGGAGAGCATTACGAGAGGCCTTTGTCCTGCAGTTGGCGCAATTCGGATGACAGTGATGATGATGACAATGATGATGTTCATTTTGGCGCAGACTTATCTGGGCTACAGGTGGACACGTGAGTTTTCTGCGACGACTTATTGCGCCATTGACGATGTTCTCGGAACAAGTATCCCGAGGGGGGTACCGCTGTGAAAATATAGCCTGCGCATGCGCATACGGAGATCCATGACGCGCAGTCATACTAGAGCCTGTAGTCACTTGCAAACTGACACAGCTGTTTTTTTTTCTGGCCTTGCGACTGAACAAACAGTGGGCTCGATGTCTAAGAATGGTGTTCTGAGGCATTGGCTGATCTTTTTTAATTTTTAAAAAATTTTTCAAATTGGTTTTTTGGGGGAAAGGAAATGGCGCAGTATCTGTCTCATATATCGTTGGACACCTGAACCGTGCCGTAAGGGAAGGGATAAAGGAGGGAGTGAAAGAAGAAAGGAAGAGATAGGTGCCGTAGTGGAGGGCTCCGGAATAATTTCGACCACCTGGGGATCTTTAACGTGCCCTGACATCGCACAGCACACGGGAGCCTTAGCGTGTTGCCTCCATAAAAACGCAGCCGCCGCGGTCGGGTTCGACCCAGCGAGGGCTGCGACAAAGAACGTGGCCTGTACGTGGTGTGTCATATTTAACATCCTGGAACTACGTGCGGGATACGAAAAGTGTCGTAATCGAACGCCGCGGATTGATTTCGGCCAGCTAGAGTTGTTTAGCACTCATTGAAATGGCACAGCAGAAGAGTGTTCTTGCATTTCATCATCTTCAAAATGTGGCCGCCGCGGCAGATTCAATCCTGTAATAAAGAAGGTTTAAGTTCTACAGTCTAAACACGAATACGCCTATTGAGAGTAAAAATGAAGTAAACTGCCTCTAGTGCACCCTCTTTTACAGAAGACAGTGCGCTAGATGCAGCTGACTCCTTTTTTTACTCCTTTCTCTTTACAGTGTAAGAGGGTGCGATCTTCCGAACGGTGTTGCAGGTTTTGCTGAAACTACACCATTTCAGCTTTTCGTTTTTTTATTATGAAAGGCTATTGTCGGAGGAGTCTGGATTGTCTACAATCTCACTCTTGCCATTTAATTGGGAGCTGAGGTTCCTATGACCTGCCGGAACCGTTTTCTTCATAGCACGCATGGTTTAGAGCTTGAAGCCTGCAGTACTCTTTTAGGAAGAAAGAAGAACGGGGTGTCCGAGTTGAAATTCCGAGTCTTATTTACTTCCCAAGCGCCGTGCTTGAGCATTAGCATTGCAGTACGACTGCTGATCGCAAGGTTGCGGGTTTGATCTCGGCCGCGTTTCGATAGAGACGAAATGCGAAAATGCCCGCGTGCTGTGCGATGCCAGCGCACGTGAAAAAACCACCAGATGGTCTATATTAATACGGAGCCCTCCACTACGGCGTCTCTCGTAGCACATGTGTTGTTTCGGGACTTTATACCTCACATGCCATATTGTACGTTTTTTCTCTTAAGCTGACGTATCGTAGCATTATTCAGAAGAACAAGCAACGACAACGTCGACAAGAAAGAAAAGAAAATTGTTGATTGAACCACTGCCTGTGAGCACTGTTACGTTTTGTTCAGAAATAACGTTTTATGATGTCCAATTTTATCATCGTCTTTCTGTTATAAAACAACCATTTTCGGCCTTTGCAAGCGAACAAAACTTCTATATGTATATACAAATATTCTGCCCATGAAACCACGCATAGATGTGCTTTGAATGTCGGGCGGTACTCCTGCAACGCCTTCTTGCCTAGCCTGCGGCGAAGCGAAATATTATTGCTGTTTCCCCTGAACAAATCGAGCAAGTTAAGCCGGAAAACATGTTATTGGAACACATATAGGCCATAAAACTCAACCTCTGCGACAGATACCGGTGCGGATGAGGAGGTGATGTTTCAGGGAAAACAGCAGCAGGAACGCTGAATTCTCGATAAGCACGAAGCGCTCGACAGCGCAAAACGCCTCCCCGGATGCGTGTCCAGATTTACAGCGCCAGCGCGAAATGTTTTTTTCTGCCACGGCGACGGCAAACGCACCTCCGCGCGCAAAATTTGGCGCGCGGGCGACACGCAGCCGTAAGAGAGCAACCGCTACTCTAATTTCACGCCTCGATAAGTGTGGAGCGCGCCCAGCTTGGTTGACGCGTCGCTGACGTCGTCGTTCGCTGCGCTGTTGACAGCGCTTGCATGCTTCGGCGACAGACACGCCTTGGGGTAATTTTTCTGTTCTTTCCCCTCTCCCGTCTCCTACCACCTCCATCGCCTGCTCCTGCTCCTCCTACACCTCGTGTCCTTCCTCGCCTTCAAGATAAACAGGAGATCTGATACGATTGGATAAGGAGAGCGCGGAAACTTTCCAGAAACGACGCTCTTTCGGCTCGAAGTAGTCGGCCTCGCAGTCGTGCGTATGTGTTTGGTCTGTTACGTTCTATTTTAGTTATCCTAAATGAGTTTGGAATGTTTTCTGTGTACGTATTGATGTCTTCATTTTTATCCCAGGAGTCGCAGTTCTTGTCGTACAAACAACGTTAAAAGAGCGTTCAGAAACGCGGCATTTCGAAAAAACGAATACCTGGGCTGATAAAGAATTTCGTGGCTCCCGCCGATGCAGTGGTGTTTATTTAAAACTAGCATCCTGCAGAATTTTAACTCTGCTCTCACTTTGCCGACCTGGAGTTGGGAAGCATGGTATGTGCATAAGTGAAAGTAGTTGCGATATGTTCGCGCACAAACGCAATGCGCCTGCTTATCTTTCCTGGAGAATACGTTAATGCGTTGAATCCATGTATTGGCGGAGAAATTAAAGCAAATGGTTCATTTACATCTGTCCGCTTTTGTATAAAGCTACACGGTGACCACCTACGCTTGCTTTCCAATAAGCGACGGCTCCGTGAGTCCGGAGAGTGCCATCAGTTATCTCCTCAGTCAAAGCAAAGTCGAAGCCAATACGAAGGCTTCGGCAATGTGCCCCTTCGTTCGTGGTGGTAATCTTTCTTCCTGATATATATTCGGGCTACTTTCAGCGACCCCGCGCCAACGACGTATACGCAGTTTTGCATTTCCCCTTTAGTTATCAGCTGCTCTGTTTTGCCCTCTTGCCCTCCGGCTGCTGCAGCTGTCCGATGGATTCGCTCTAATTGAATTCTGTCCCGCACCGGCGCGCCCGCATATCTATGCGGTAGGGGGCGCCCTTTAATTGGGACCAAGTGCTGTCGACGCGGCAACGATGTGCGTGCCCTCCGCGCCTCGTTCCCTTGCATTGCGAGACCATTTCCCAAATGAACGACCCTCGCCCGCGCTGCGAGAACGGTTGGAAATGGTGTCCGTGCGCTGTCGTAGGCGGAACAGTCTTTCTTTCCCAAGATGTCGGGTAGCGGAGAGTGGCGTCGCGGGGGCGCAGGCTTCTGGAGAGCTGATGTGCAGGCTGATGACCGCGTGGCGGTGTATATGCGGCCACGGTTCGCCAAAGAGTTGCTGCTTGCTTTATAGTTCGTGGTTGCCGCCTTTCGGGGGTGCTCGCGGGTCGATATACCAGCGCTTTGGGACGGGTGTCCACCCTTGATTAATATCTGCAAACTCGGTCAGGAGGAAGTGATGTAATCTTGCGTCGTCGTCACTCGACTAGTTTCAGTCCTCCGAGGATTCCAGAGCACTCACAGGGCTGCGCTGGCTGTCGCTTGCGAAATATTATGACACTGGGCGTGAAATATCGTTGTGCAGGTGCCATTGAAGCAAATGGCGGCAGAGTGCGTAATCAGATTAATTGCCTCCTGACTGCGCGGCTGGTTGCATCACGGTGAAGTGGCTCTCAAGGACGCAGTACGGCGTTCCTTCGAGCTGATAGTAAAGTTTCATGATGGCCTCACGAATGCATCTAGAGTGCTTTATCGATAACAGCCAATGTCCGCGTGTAGTGATGTGGATGCATATATGAAGAAATCGTCATTAATTTTCCTGACGATCTCTATATTATCAAGTGTATGTCATTCCGTTTTGCTAAAGGGGGCAGCAGAAGTGGCAGGGAAGTTTTTTTGTTCCAGCGAGTGTGTGTATGCGTGTGTGTGTGTGGGAACACATATCAACAAAAATTATTGAGAGCCCTCAAACCCGAATATAGTTTGAGAGACACACGAATTTGCCTTGAAATTTATGCTGCTGCATTGATAAGTAGAACAAAATGCTGCAGACGTGTGTCTTGTGTTTATAATGCAATTACTGTGGAACTGCGCATGAAACATGTTTATTTTGATTTAGAGTTGTCATATAATTTTCATCTCTCCCTCTAAATAACTACTGCTCTGTACAAAGATAGCCATTGAAAACCAACATTTCTGTACTGTTTAGTTTATAAACTTGTCATCGGCGCAGCTAAGGAATTTGAGGCACGATCCTACCTGTGTACGATGGTTTGATTTGATTTATGGGGTTTAACGTCCGAGTGCGACTTGGGCTATGAATGTTGCCGTAGTGAAGGGCTCCGGAAATTTCGGCACCTGTGTACGAGCTAGAAAACAAGCTTTAGTTGATTTTATTGTTGTTGCATAAGCGACACCTTCTTTTGGATACAAGGATAACCTTGAAAGTTTGGTTCGTGATCTGTTTTTCTTGAGACGTAATCATACGCCCTGAAAAAGCGAAGCAGGGATTGTGGTTGCCTACTATGCGTCAAAGGAAATGAAAGAAGGGATATGAGGGGGAATACTAAAAGGAGGAGGGCGTAAATGAGGAATTTTACCAGCGTTTGTACTATATGACAGTCTCGACAATGTTGCTGCACAATGATGAGGCAAATCAGGGCCTGACTGCCAAGTCTTTCGCAAGTAAACGACTCAATAGGACGTACGAGCAGTCTGACCCGATATATGCATGTTTGCGAAGAGGGTGGGGATTAGATATTAGAGCCAGTGTGTGGCGAAGGTCTTCCAAGGTTTTTGGACCTTCTTGAGAATGAATAATAGGTAGTTCATCATAGAGCAGTTCTGATTTTTGGATTGGATCGAAGTCGTCTAGTTTCTCCATACCGTGGTATAGTTTCAGGTCTCATTAGGTATTGGTCGCGCCTAAGGCCAGCATGCGCACGATCGATAATTGGAGAGGGAGGCAGAGTGCCAGCTAGTGGCCTCTGTTGAAGAGAACCCACATGGGTCTCAGTCTCGTTAGTATGAGAGCAGTGTGAGGTCAGTGATACAGGGTACACGAGTGCATCACGGGCTAAATATGCGTAGGACAACTATTCCAGCAACCCTGCTTGGTGGTTGGTGACGTGCGAGATTATCCTCAGAATCTGATTGCTCTTTGTAACGCTAGCCAAGCCGGATAAGGGGGATATTTTACACCATGAGAAGTGTGTATGCCTTGCTTGGGCGTTGGCCTAAACAGTTGGAGCATGAAGTGGATTTGAATTTTCGATAGGACAGGTCGCAAGGACTCTGTGCCTGGTTCGTCACCACTAAGGACTCAAATTTAGGGCGGGAGCACGACAGTCTTCGGCGGAGAGCGTATGCCAGTGTAGCATTGGCGGCACCTTAAGCTGTTTTTCGATGTCACTAAGAGACCCTGCTCGGTCCCGGCCACTGATGGCGCCCGCGAAGATGGTTATTAGCTACTGGATTAAAGGAGCACTGTTGATCTCATCCCAGTTTCTTGAGTCGGTATTCAAATACAGTCTCCCCACCCCTTTCTTTCTTACAATCAGAAGGTCACCGAAGAGACCGTTGCCTGACATAGACGTCTCAATCGAAGCCATGCTGGGACGCCAGGGACTATTGGAGGAAATGCCATGCTTGTCCCTCTGAACGCCAAGCCTTAAAAATAAACATTCGCAGAAACCCTGACTGCTGTTTTGTTCAGATGCAAGAGAGAGCCAACGGAAATCAATAAAAACCGCGAAGTGGACCCGCGGTCCGCCCCTTAGCGTCGTGTTATGACAGGTCTCTCGGCCCAATGGAAGCCGGCGTGCCATCACTCGAGCAGCTTATTCGGCGCTTTCCGTGGGAGGCGTGCGGGCCCCCGAGGTCGTTTCTGTCCACCCAGCGGAGCAATAACAAAACATTCTTCTCCCTTATAGCTGGATGACGCTGCAGCAGCCGTGAGAAGCGTACGCTTAGCCGACCATTTGTCAAATACCGCGCGGGCTTCTCAGCTCTTCTTTCTTCGTACGCTGCCTGCCGGCCTCCGTGCTTACTTGGTTACCGCCGCTCTCCTCTCTGCCGTTGGCTCCCCTTCTCTCTCTCTCTTTTTTTTTATCATCACCGCTTGCTCTGTTTTTGCGCTTGACGATTGTCTCGATATGTTGCGGCGGAAGCCACGCGTCAATGCGGTCTGCCTTGCGGCGACTCCTATTTGCTCTTCGCCTCACATACAATTCGTTCGTTTCTCACTCATCCTTCCCGCAAAAAAAAAAAAAAAAGCGTCGAAAGCCACGCGCCTGTCTTTCCACCACTGCTCCTCTCTCGCGATGACTTGTCGGTGTATATCTCTATATATTATCGTCACGTAGCGGCCTTTGTTATTTTCTCGTGTTAATGGCTTTCTCTTCGTTTTTTCCCAACTGTCCGCGGCTGTACTGACGCCGCCGAACCCTTTCGCTTTAGCGCCGAGGGTGGGCGGGATGTTTTCATATTTTTCCTTTTTGTTCCCCGATATCCTCTTACGGCGTTTTATCTGGTAGTGTCGAGCCGGCTCATCGCGAACGTTTTCAGTTTGTGTTTATCGCTTTTCCTCTCCCGTCATCTATTATCTATCCAACGCTTCTAGCGCCCGCCACAATGCACGCACCCACACACACGCACACACCAAGGCTGGGTTTCTAGCGCTGACCATCGATTATTTCTCGTCCGATGGGGCTCCACTCTATATGGCCGTTGGCAGCCGCAATATAAGTTGCTTACCTTTCTCTCATTCGTCGCAGGCTTTCTTCGAAATTTGCTTCGGGTGGCTTTATAAATTTACTCTTCCGCGTAGAGTCCTTGGTCTATATACCTCTCGCTGCAACTGCGTCGTTCCCAGATGGGCCATTTTTCTTGTTTCCGCTTGCTGAACGTCGCTTTGAACTACCTGGTCGTTTATCAGCGCTTCCGGGCGCGTTCGTTGTTTTTTTTTCAATATCTGTTTTATCCTTTTGTCTCATAGTTGCTGCCCTTGCCTATCTTTTCTTCGTACCGTTTATAGGAGGACGACTTCGAACTCGTGTAGCGGTCGGGTGAACTCCGTTTGTAATCCAGATAGTGATTATCTGAGCCGGCACTCAGTGGTCCTGAGGTGCGTTCGCTCTTTGCGCGACAGGCATCATCGCTCAGTGGTTGGAGTCAGTTGTGTGCAGCCTAGTTTGGAAAAAAAATTTTGAGGGCGTAACAATTTTAACAAAGCTGGTAGTTAGCAAACTTCAACTCGCAACGCTAACATGCCCAGCTTTCCTCGTTGGATGGATGGACGGACGGACGGACGGACGGACGGACGGACGGACGGACGGACGGACGGACGGACGGAAGATAGGAGCGCGTCCCCTTTGAAGCGGGATGGTGGCATGCAGTTACTACCATGCTCGGCTTTTTTCGTTTATATTTCTTTAACGGTGTTATAAATCAGTGTATAAATTCGCCATTTTCTTTAAATAGATTTTGAATCCCTAAACTTTTAACCTAGTGTCACCTCTCTGCTTTTCCGCCACCAATCTTACTATCGCCTTTTACTAACTTCCACCGCAGATTAATTCACATGTCCATTGTTATCTCTAAACTCTAGGGCCTCAGGGAGAGTGTGCCTCCATCGACATCCGGATGGATACCACCACATTTGAGTACATTCAGCATTTGAGTGGACAATCAGCAACTAGCCCCTTGTGTCGGCCGCCAGTTGTGAAGAATGCATAAATCAATGAAGATATTTTAAGCTTGACATTTTGAGAAAACTATACAGTCCCAATAGATTATGCGTGAACTCGTGATTAGTGTGTCCGACTCTTCCTCCTGGCTGCAAAATATCGCATATGAAATGCATCCTGCGTTCGCACTAACTGTTTTCAACGGCCCCAGAAAATGGATAGGATGTATCGAACATTCGGAATTCCCGCGGTGATTTTAAGTGTTTGCCGCCACGCGGCTGGTAGCGGCAGCCGTGCTAACTAGGGGCGATTTTCCAGATTTTCTGGGCCTGAGACGGCAACGAATATGCACGCAAATGAAAAGCAGTGACTCCCAGAGAGGTATTTAAGAAGAAAAAAAACGTGCTGTGCATTTAAAACTAGAAGTCATCATTGTGCGTGTTTCGTGTTTGAGGTGGGATTACTTTTCTAACAGTCGCATTTTAATGCTGCTATTTTCACAAATAACAACACTAATAGCGACATGTTAGGGCAAGGAGGAGCAGCGGCAGAGCGGCTCGAATGCAAGCCTTCTTGAGCATAACGCATTCCTTATTCGGTATAGTAGAGCGCTCTGCCATTGCCTTCGGCTCTCACGTGAAGTATGGGCCGCATTCTATGGTCGGGGGAAAAAAGCGTCCCGATGCGGGCAAGGCAGAAAAAAAAAAAACGATTGCCTTCGCTGAACGACGCCATATCTCAATTTTGCGGTTGGCGCACTCTCGGGCCGAGCGTTTTTGCCGACCACATGTCGGTGGATATACGACCTGCCAACGACGACGACGTCGAACGGTCGCGCGAGCAGCATGCGTTGCCTCCTTGGAGAAAGAGGGAAAGGGGGAGGGAAGAGAGGGAAGAGCGGGAAGAGAGGGGGAGCGAGGGACCCGAAGGACCGAGTATAGAATCAAGCAAAAAAAAAAAGCAAGAGCGTAGGAGCTTTACGCATTTCTTCCTTTAGCCCCCGAAATGCGAAGTCGGTTTCACTCCATAAGGCCCGCTATAAGAACCGCGCGCATTTGATGCACATTCGCTCAGTTTACGTTTGCCTTTTACCATGTTTGGAGGCCTTCGCGTCGAGCTCGATGACGCTGCTGCTGTTGCTGTTGTGGTGACGGGCTCGGGGGCTGTTGTGGCGGTGCGTTTAAAATGGGCTCCTTGTAGCGTGGCCGTGCTTGCCAAAGGGGTGCGTTTCCCTCTCTTTATGTGCCGCCTTCGCGTGAGGCCGGTGAAAAATGGCGCATTCGGGGCGCCTTGGCTCCTTCGCTTGTTCGTATGTACTCGTGCCCTGGGCGCGTGCATTCAGGATCTGACGACACGCAATGGGATCGGGGCGAGAGAGTGGGAAGAAAGGACCGGCGGCCGCCTTTCAGGGGCAGCCGACCGGGCATCGCTTAAAGGACTTTTGGAGGCATTTTCACTATGCCTGATATCTTTCATAGACTCCTATTTCTCGCTTTAGATAAGTGCTATTTTTTATTTTATTTTTATACTTTTTCAGTGCGCAGTGGTACGTTGCGACGGCAATATATGAGCGCCTGTGTATGGTGTGCAGCTTTGGTGGACGTATGCATTTAACGATGAGGCTCGATGGGACTCCGATCTTCACCTAACGTCCGCACTGCTCGTGAATGGAACATCGAATGGGAAGGTTGCGAAACCGTGCGAATATCGCCTTTACGAGGTTGCGTTTTCCCCGTACGTTGGACGTTGACAAGAAGCAGTGGTTCCATTGCTTAACTGTTTATGGCGCATTTACGTAAAGGCGTAGCAGGGGGGGGGGGGGGGGGGCAATAAATTGTGGTATTAGGTATGCTCTTTGGCTCAACTCAGAAGTATAGCTTCCAAATGTCGGGAAATTGTCTTGGAGAAGTGAAAGAGGAGGTTAAGTAGTAATCTAGGCAAGCAGGAGTAAGCTCATATGGCGGGAAAGAAGTCAACATTGCAATCATATGAATGATCGACATTTGTGGACAGCAAAACAAGACGCTCAGCGTACAAAAGGAGCTTGAGGCCAGATGGCAACTAGTACACGCATATTTCAATATCTTTCACATTTCTTGTTATATCTGGTCGAAGTTCCTGGTTACTATCCTCAAAACGCACTTTTATAAAGGCTGCAACAAATGAATGGAACAAACTATTCACGATTGCGATTGGCAAGTCAAGTCTGTTTGGCGAAACGCACCTAAGTGTACTGTGCCTAGAAATCTCAGGGCCGATATCACTTACATTCTTCTAGGCATTTCAGCAGATGAAGGCGACCGGAAGTGCAATGGTGGTCTCGGGTTCAGGAATTGAGGCGCATTGAATGGGTTCATATGAATTGTCAATAATTGACCGATCGCCGATAACTGGGGCGCGTTTTCATTTTCTTGCCAACTTGCGGTGTCGTCACCGGAAAGTGGTTATATGAAAGCCACTACGGCAAAACGCCGTAAATCACCCGTGGTTGGCGTAGAGTTCCTCTTCATGTTTTTTCTTTGTTTTTTAGCGAGTGGAACGCACCATACGATGTGACTCGTGTTGTCTGTAGCATAAGAATGATAACTAATTCGAGTTGAATAGTGTAAGAGAGGCACGATCGTAGGACGACATTTATGCGATACGCGTGGCATGCATTCGGCGCTGTGTGGCCGCAGATCGATTAGATGGCATAGTTAAATGCTATAATTAGACACGCGCGAGGACATATGGCGGCTAACGATAAAATGTATCTGAATATAGCCGTATGTGCGGTTGGCCCTCTACGAAGCAGCTCTATAAAGCAAGTTATAATCGCATGAGTAGTGCAAATATTAATGGGCATCGATCGGGGTTCTTTACAGCGGCGCTGACGCAGAGAGTCGGTGAAGCATGCGGCGCTCTTCAGACGGCAATGAATAAGCGCGAGAAATAAAATACACCTGCCTATGCTCCCAAATAGGCACCGTAATCGTCGCTCTCGAGCTTGTAAAAGGGCTAATGGTGCGCGGCGATGAAAGTTTTACGCAGGCGATCGCGTTCCATCCATCGCCACGTTTCATCGATGAGAGCGGGACCTCACGTGTGCACTCCGGACAAGAAGGCGGAAAGAAATCGGGGAGAGAGGTTTGGGGTTTCGTGACCATCCACACTGGCACAGGACGCAAAAGCACCCGTCCAACTCTTAGCTCACATTCTTCCAGCTTAATGGTGGCGCTGTCGTCATACTCTTTCAGTCAGCGCTCCGCAAAACCCTCCTTCGTGCCGCGGAACTCTCCCTGTATGTCCTTACGTAGATGCGTAAGGTCGATGTCGACTTCTATCGGACCGATATTGATTGAGTGCGGCATGGTATGTCGTGGGAGTCCCTAGGACTAACGTATAGATGTGCCCTCCAAAGTGCACAGTATATATATATATATATATATATATATATATATATATATATATATATATATATATATATATATATATATATATATATATATATATATATATATATATATATATATATATATATATATATATATATATATATATATATATATATATATATATATATATATATATATATATATATATATATATATATATGTAGTAGTTGCGAAAACAGGAGGTACTTGACTGCTTAAAATAATATACATCGAAGTATACGCTTCGTTTATGGAAACATTTTTATTTTACTCGACGTTTCGATCGGAGGACCGATCTTCTTCAAGAAAGTCGAGTAAAATAAAAATGTTTCCTTAAACGAAGCATATACTTCGATGTATATATATTCGCCTAACCCCTATCTGGTCATATTCGTGCATCTAGCTTTTCTTTTCTTCTTCCTATCTGCGAGTCGTCGCATGCCTTTCTTCGATTCCACTGGGTCGTTCTTTATGCTACCTTGGCGACGTGGCAAATTGCTCCTGTGGGCTCTGTCCGTGCCGTGCAGTTCTGATCGGCCTTCTGTTCTTCCCTCTGGCCTCACTCTACCCTCTAACCCGACGGCGCGCTGACGACGACTGCGACTGCGGAGACGGCGGAGGCGATTTGCGAGGAGTCCGCGGGCGCGCGGAGGGTGGCGAGGCTATTACGGCGCGCGTGCCGAACCTTGCGCACGGCGCCCGATATTTCGCCGCTATCTCGCGGTCGTCTCCACGCGACGACGTGATTGTGCCTGCTGGGTGCCGCCGCACGTTCCTCTCCTGGCACCACCCGCCCCGTGTCTACGCACGCACAGTGGGACCGCACGCCGCGTTCGGATTGTAGTTCGGCGCACCTCAGTGACGAACGGGTTCTGAGGCCGGCGTTCTGTGAGAGTGGTTCATGAGACTCCTATTTGTGGTTGGTGCAGTGCGATGCGATGGAACGTGCGCTGTCTTTATTGCTTTCAGTTTTTGGAGACCGTACTGAGTTGTTACATAAAATGATATTCAAAAGAGGCATCCCGCACATGGCAACGCAATTCCCATCTTGTTCTAGCCAGTTTGGGCTCGTTTGTCGTCGCTTGTAGGGGGCGCTGCTGCGCCGTCATCACCACTTGCTCATGACTTGTTGGAATGATTTACAAAGATTTGTTTGAAAGAAAATGGAGAATACGTTATTATACCTCACCTGGTATAGTGATGGTTATGTGATGTTAGCTGCTGCCTCTTATATATTGGCATAGTTATTCCGTCTACGTAAGATGCAGTTAGGTAAGGTGAAAAAACAATTGCAATGGCGGACTGCGAGGTGGGCGTGTATTTCTGAGAGGAAGCGGTTTCTTGTTTTTCATACACGCCGGTTCTATTGAACTAGTTCGACTGAACTGAACTGTTCGGGAGCATTGCGTTTTTAACATGGCAAATATAATGTCAAAGGATGTGAAATGAATGAGAAAGTGAAAGGCGGCCATAATGAAAGCAGCAGCTCTATTGACTAGCCACGGATTCGCTTTTGTGACTAACCTCAAAATTCCGCTGTCTAGACTAATTTCTTTTCTCACATACCGCGCTAGTCTAATGAAAAGAACTAAAATTGTGCATTGTGGGGTACTAAATGTTCCTCTCGTCGACGTGACCTAAACTCCGTGCTACCGGAGCACCCAATGCGCTTGCTGTCACCGAGGCAGTGGGGTCAAAACGTGGACTGAATTTAAACGTGCTTGACAGTGCGACACCGGAATCGCACTGGTGTTTGTGCTCGGGCTTCGGTGGTGCTGCACCGTACTAAGTCATCAATGGTGGGCACACGTGCGGAAGCGCGGCCCCCAAACGAAGACGACGTGGTTGCTGTGCGCGAACAGCGAAAGAGAAAGGCTGCTGTAATTGAAGCTGAGCACGAATCTTCGCTTGTCCGACTGCCGTGTACGACAGACGTCTGGCGCCTTCGCTTCGTTTATTTTCTATTCTCTTTTCTCGTTTATCGCCCGACTGTTATTCGTGCCTCTAGGAAATCTGCCGGGACATTACTAGTCGGCGCTTGTACGTGCTGCAGCGATGGAATATGGCACGAATCACGGAGGCTAAAGACATCGACTTGCATTTGCCCTGCGACCTGAGTCTGCCTTTAAATTAGGATTAAAGATAAACTGGAGAAAGTTCTATTTAATTATTGTTTTCGATGAAAATGTATTGATCCTGTGGCTCTTACTGGCTATATTGACGTCTGTCCGGCAGTAAAAAGCACATTTATCTCCGAAAACGTTCCATTTAAATATCTTCCCGCCAGTAGATGCAAAATAGTTGGCGTCCTGACCGAAAAGCACGGGTTGCCACTGTTTTGAAACGAATGGCGATGGCTCTCGGATCCTTTCTCGGCGTAAATCTTAGACTGCAGCATCTCGGGTCAGGGATATAGACTGTGACAAGGGAGCAAATGAGTATGTTCGCGATGAATTCTTCTGTCGTCTTTATCTGGAGCGCTTTTGTACATGTTGCAAGCTATGGCCAACCACACCCCGCATCATAGAGGGTTTCCGCGAAGCGGAAAACTGACAACCGAACCACGCATTCTACCTCCTGTCTGTATCCTGGATTATCGATCTCTCTTGACGCCTGTCGACGCCAGTCGATCGTCCACCCTCTCTTTCAAACGAAATTCTCCTCTCACCTGCCTCCCCTGGATTGACACACACATTTCGCTGTTGCGATGTGTCTTTCAGAGTACAGCATTTTTTTTCTTTGATTTAGTGTGCGGAAAATAGCCATAACGTAAGCCAACTTTACCATGATTTTTTTAACCTTTTTCTTCATGTATGCTGCCCACACGGGGAGTAGATGTGCCCATGGTATTGCGTAGATCGAATGCATGTGAGATTATTTGCTTAGGGTGAATAATTCCAATGAATCTTGTGGCTGTGATACTGACTTGCTCATTAGGAGGAAAGGACGGGCATTGAGCCGCAGTATCGTGTCGCTTGTGAGTTTTTCTGCAATAGACAGTGGCAAAGTTGTGCTGATTTTGCTCTCGAAAAGCTGGATTACAGAAGCAATGGATTAATTTCACCTATTAGACTGCTGGGTACATAACGATAGGTATAAGTGCAGCACATGTGAGCACTGTCGGTGTTTGTAACACTTGAAAAGTTTCGAGTCTTGCTTTGATGAGAGTTGCCTGTAATGCGTCCGACTGCAGATCGCAGTCAAACTGATCGTTACAAATGAAACATGATACGATGCGGTTCGTGGAAGCTATGAGTGCTATTTCTCAGTACACGCGTTTTCGTGCACATGGCCAGTTTTTTTGTATGTATTCGTATGTGCTGCATGTTCAGTTTGTATTTTGGTCGGTCGTTCTATGCTAGGTTTTTGTCGACTAAGGGTATTTTATTATTCCACTGAACACGGAAGCTAGCAGGTGTCATGAAGCACATATTTAATTACTTGTTGTCGGCCTAGTTCAATCAAATCATAAAATAGGACAGTAATATTAACTGTTTTCAACTGCTCCTAGAACTTATTATTTCTACAGTTCGCAGCATGTTGCTGGCAATTTCTTATTGCGCAAGTTTTGCCGGGAACCTTGACAACTCGCATTATCCCTCACTCGTACTTCCAACTCTTGTCGAGAAGTTCCTACGATTAGCCTATTCCCAACAGTCCTGCGTTCATATTTTGAGTTCCACGCCTTTCGCTTAACCGACTGCTTTCCGCGAGCACTGCTTTCCCGGGGTCGGTTTCCGTGCCCGATGCTTTAATGACCGCCGAGAATGCCAAACCTGTGCCACGGTGGACACATAAACAGTCAGGGTGCTCGCTGCGGGCCCACACAGACTGCCTCCTTCTGATTCCCCGGGCAAACACCGCCGAGGCCACATGGCTGGACGAAAGTGGTCTGCGGCATGCGAGAAGCGCGCCTCGGAAAGCGACAAAGGCCGCGGCCTCCGAGCCTGTAGTGACGTCTACTTGTTTGTTTGTTGCCTGGCTGATTCGTTCTTTCAATGCCGGCGTCGTTGATGGCGCCGTCGGTGGAGTCGTTGACTTGTCCCACCCCTCCACCTCTCCCTTCATCTCTCCCAATCCTAGCGTTCTGCTTTTTCTGTGTGCCGGTTGCGTGCAGGTGTGCGAGTGGCTGCTAACGATCTCTGCTCGGAGGTTCTTTTACCTCCGCCATTCTTGAAGCGGCTGGTGTGACTGCTTCTTTTCTGCGCTACGGTTCTGCTTGCCGCGTGGGCTTGGTTCTGGGTTCTCGTGGCTCACATACTTTGAGTCGGGTCCTCTGTGGGTGCTTCTTTTGGCAAGAAATGCTGGCTTCTCGCTTTTGCTTCAAGTGATGTTTTTTTCTTCTTTGATTGGTGGTTCATTTCGTCACATTTTCATTGAAGACAAGGTTGTTTTTTTCCTGGAAGTTCGCTTCGTCGTGGCAAGTTCTTCGACAAAAGAATTTTCCCACAATGCTTCTGTGATAGCCGAGTGGAAATTGGCTAGAACTTACTTTGGGATGTAATAGTGTTTTGTAAAGCATTTATTGATGCAGTAGAGCAGGAAGGAGGAGGAGGAGGAAAGGCAGGAAGGTTAACCAGACGAATTGCCAGTTTGCTACCCTGCACGAGGGGAAAGGGGTGAGGGCAGAAAAAGATGAAGGAGAAAAGACAGTTGCAGGAAATTAAAGTCACTATGTAAAGTCACAGCGTTCAGTAAACTAGTCGTAGTAATATCAGTCAAAAACCTTTATTCGACCAAGAATGACAGGCCCAGCATGTCGATCGCCTGGGCGACTAGTCGACGCTAGTCTTCTGCCCGTTCTGAATGATAGAATTTGCTGAAAGCATGAGGAGAGAGAGAGAAACATCTGCCTAGGAGAGCAGAAAGTTGGGCGAGTTGGTTGAAATGCATACTGAAGAAGTTGGCGCGGAAAAACGAGGACAAGCGAGACAAACAAAGACGAGCGCTACTCACAACTGAAGGTTTATTCCAGACAATGCTCGAATAAATAGTGAAACCAACAAGAACAAAAACAAACAAACGTCATGAACACCACAAGTTACTCCGTGAATCTCAATGATTTGGTAAGGAACAGATACTCCCTATAAGAGAAGCGGACGGAAGTCTGACTAATGCACTTATCGCCACTGATGCGCATATGAAAGGCTTCCATGAGCTCCCGCGTGAGTTGCTCCCTGTGCCTGAATAGGATCGTCGTTTTTTCAAAAAGCGGTTTACACTGGATTTTCTTTTCCTTGTCGTTTGTAATGCACGTGCGGCAATGTTTAGGGAGGTTATCAAGAGAATCTCCCCCAAGCAATCTTCGGTGCTCTCCTAATCTCTCGTTGACGCATCGTCCAGTTTGGCCGATGTATAGAGCGCCACACGACAACGGCAATCTGTACACAACCCCCCTGGCACAGGTAACGAACGGGGCTTTGTGTTTGATGTTGCATTCATTTCTTGTTTTTCTTGTTTTTCGTACCATTCTTACGCCTCCTTCTTCCATCCGTTTGTGCACCTGTGAACAGATTGCTCCCAACTTCCGAGGGGCGGAGAACACAATCGGAATTTGATAACGCCCGGCAACATTTTTCAGTCCATGCGCCAATCTGTGCACATATGGTATGACTGCAAAATTTTTTTTGACGCTCTTTTTCCCGGAGTTTAGGTCGTGACCCATCCTTGACCCACCTTACCAATCTTCCACAAGCTTCCACAATTATATGCTGAGGGTACCCGCTTTCTTTCAGCCTCTTCACCTGGGACTCGACGCTTTCCTTGATAGCATGTGAGCAAGACTTGGTGATGGCCGCTTTTAGACAGGAAGTGACTATCCCGTTCTTTATGACTTTGGAGTGACCAGAAGAATAATCAAGCAACGCTTTTTTGGCCCTAGGGTGGTATGCCCAACAAACATGTTTGGGGCGAAAATGCAAAGACAGATCTAGGAACTGGAGCCTTCCATCTCTTGGTACTTCTACTGTGAAATTGAGACCAGGGCCGCACTCCTTAAAAAGTTTTAGCACATTGACGACGGTGCGTTGCAGGTTGGGTTCAGAAGACAACACTAAGTAGTCATCAACATACCTACATGCCTTCCAATGCCTTCCAAACATCGGCCAAACTGGACGATGCGTCAACGAGAGATTAGGAGAGCACCGAAGATTGCTTGGGGGAGATTCTCTTGATAACCTCCCTAAACATTGCCGCACGTGCATTACAAACGACAAGGAAAAGAAAATCCAGTGTAAACCGCTTTTTGAAAAAACGACGATCCTATTCAGGCACAGGGAGCAACTCACGCGGGAGCTCATGGAAGCCTTTCATATGCGCATCAGTGGCGATAAGTGCATTAGTCAGACTTCCGTCCGCTTCTCTGATAGGGAGTATCTGTTCCTTACCAAATCATTGAGATTCACGGAGTAACTTGTGGTGTTCATGACGTTTGTTTGTTTTTGTTCTTGTTGGTTTCACTATTTATTCGAGCATTGTCTGGAATAAACCTTCAGTTGTGAGTAGCGCTCGTCTTTGTTTGTCTCGCTTGTCCTCGTTTTTCCGCGCCAACTTCTTCAGTAAACATCTGCCTATTCTACAGAATTGTACACGGAAGGTTTGTGGAGGAGGTGTTGTGGGATGCTCAGCTTATGCGGGTCACATGTGAGTGTGGTGTAAACCACTGAGATTTGTACCTCTTTTTATCGGTATGTGTTGTTCGCATCCTCTCAGTGTTGTTGATAAACAGGTGCGATGAATTACGATTACGTAAGTAATTTTACTGTCTTGAGGACTGTGCCTTTTGGCTTTGTAATTAGCAAACATTTTAGGTAAAGGATAAACGACTCCAAAGGGAACAGTAATCACATTTTGAATGATCAGTGGTGCACATTTATCACGTTCAGTTAATGTTGCTTAGAAATCATAGGTAGAGATGCTTTAGCACACCCCTCTGCCGGCAGAACTTTTTGGCTGACATTCGTCTGGTCGACCTTGGAATAATTAGTTTCGCTAGAATATCTTCAGCCCAAGCTAAATTGCCGCGTTAATTGGGTGGGCTGTTTTAGTTTGCTTCGACGGAGACTAAGTATCTGCGCCTATCAGATTAATATATAGTTGGATACTGCGTAATGTTTTGTAATAGTTCCTTCCTGCCTTAACATGTAAGCCGCTTTGCTTGTGTTCAGTTGCATAATCTGTACTGGCCAATAACCGAAACGTCCGGTTGCAGGGCTCTTAAAACGGGACATCTAGGGCTAGTTAAGACCCTTTGGTGCCGTTTTTTTCGTCTTTTTTTCGGCCTGAAACATTCACAATCACAAATATGCTAACAGTTTTTACCCGCGTGTCTTTCGGCTCGTCTGCCTGCTACTTTCGCACCTCTACGGTCCTGCTTCCTCATATTCAATGGAACGACCTCGCTTCCACCCCTCCACTCACCTTCGTCATCAGTCACTTCCGGCCCGTCGTTGCTTCTCAGGTCAACTCACGCCATGGCTGGAAAAATTTTTCGCCGCGCTTTTTGCCGTACTTTGCCAGTGATTGGGCGACAGCACGGGCTAACAATGAAATACAGTGCAGAGAAAAACAGCTCAAGAGAGGAGCGTACTGCGTAAACGTCCGCATTGGAGAAAGCCGTGCAAAAACAAAGAGAAGAATGCTCGGAAATGCTCGGACCGCCGTAGCCGCCTCCGGAGCGCATAACTCGACACGGTGCATGGCGACCGTAAGAATCGCTCTGGTGACGCTATGGCGTGTGTGTGTATATATATATATATATATATATATATATATATATATATATATATATATATATATATATATATATATATATATATATATATATATATATATATATATATATATATATATATATATATATATATATATATACATACAAAGGAAGAAAAGATGAAGGACATCGCACCAGCAAATGCGGCCTGCCACTGTTAACGACCGACGTACTCAAATAACGCTTAGAGGCAGGAGTGAAGAAGAAAGTGGGGGACGGCGTCGCTGCATAGGGAATGGTTTTCACACCCACGCACGCTCATGGATATGCCAGCTGAGATGAAAAGAATGGTGAATGTCAAATGAAGTGGCCATGCGCGGCTACTCGGGTTGTATTCCGCATGCGTGACGAGCTGGGAAGTACGGAAGTCAGATGAGATGACAGGGCGGGCGACAAAAATGACGGGTTACGCGTACGAAAATGGCCGGAGTGCTGCGGTACCGTGTCGAATTTGCGTGAGGGGCGCCCAGCACAGTTGGTTGGTTGGGAGAGCCGTAGGTCCAGGCGTTGGCAGTCACGTCCTTTATGACTCTTCTTATCATTAGCGCGAGCGCGTGGCTTGAACATGTGTGCATTTACGGTCTGGCTCACGTGGTATGGTGTTGGGAAAAAAGATTTAGCATTGTGAAGGCAATGCCGTAGACAAGTATGGGAGCTTTGAAATGTTTGTCACTGCATGCATATTGTCAAACACTGAATGTTTTATTTTTCGTTTTGGGTTGCCAGTTTGATTTTATCGGTTTCATTTTGATGGAGCTGGAACTACTTCCGTGTTATCGACAATAATTTGTAGCTGTTCAAATTTAGTTTTAGGGAAACTTTGGTATTCGCTTCTTTGCCTGTTCGCCTTCTTTCGAGTTGCTTGGTGTGAAACAAGAAAAAGATTAGTTTGCTGGTCCCAAGTCGTCGAATCTTTTAACTGAACTTACAGCTATTAATAGTGAAACCCTAAGCAACTCTTCGCACGAGTAGGCTCACAGCACCGTCGACGTGCTTCTGATAACAATCGCAACAGTCCAACAGCGTTAGCAGCCCGAGTCTCGTGTGAAATGGATTAGCACTGCACGGCGATATCGAGCAATTGCGCTAACTGGACCTTTCAGTGCCGGAACGAACACTTGCTGAGTTCTATACTGTGACTTTCCTTACATATGGCTGGTAGCCTTGAGGGAAACACTGGTGCTAGCTCGTGTCAAAGTGTTTCTAGATTAGCTCTAAGCAACACCTGTGATGGTGAGGCACATTTAAAAATCAGTTCTTTCCCCAACGCGGCGTCTAGGCTCTAGCTTATGAGTGTTGTGCAGAGAATTCAGGCACGATGCAGCTTGCTTCGGCAACTCAATGTACCCTTTTCGAAAATGTGTATTGAAGTTCGCCTTTCCGCGTTACACATTAATCAAGAAATGGCGGTGTATGCCGGCAGTCAGATAAAATGCTCAAAGTGCTTGCCAACGCTTGACAGTAGCACATGATGTGACGATTGTAACCACACATACATTTAAGTTTTCAGCTATTACTTCGTCACTCTACAGTGCTGTGAAGTTGAAAACGGTTCGTAGTTGCAACAAGAGCTGCCTTATGAAGACATTCACAAGTTAAAAGCTCCTCGAGTGCCTCTTATTTTGTAATGAATTGTATAAACAGTGCCTAAGGTAACCTGACTGTGGGCTCTTAATTGCTCGCAGTAGCCTGAGCTAGTTGTTCACAGTTCATTGCTGTGACCACACGAAACTGCTCTAACAGAGACCTGGCAGGGGATTGATGTGTCTGGGTTGAGATGCTTGTGCTTAGAGACACTCTTTCTAAGTATGAATGGGTTTACTAAAAAAAAAAAAACCATTCAGGCTCTTTATGGGCTCGTTGTTATTTTGGGGGGGCCTAACTCTGCTGTTCTCTTTTTTCCTTTGCAGGTAAGCTTGCCCTGGTGTTTTTGTGTCCTGTCCACGTTGGCGTCTACTGTCAGAGGTTGGTAAGCACAAGGAACGTGTAATGTTGCGCTTACTTTTCTTTGACAGCAGGCAAAATGCTCTATTTGGTTTGCAGGCTACATTACGGGCCAATGCACAGACACTGTTGCGGTTAGGGCACAATGGTGCCTTAACGAACGCAAGGTGCCAAAAAAAAGTATAGTATTGTGAAAATGAAGCGCGTATCACCGGTAACCACCCTCTAGTGTCGGTTTAATAATAAGACATATTTATATTCCCCATTGTGAGTCACGAGGGGTTGCTAGTTTCGCATAGTCGCTTATTTAATCACGCAAGAAATATTCTTTCGGGCGCTTATGTGCTTGTTGGACTCAACGTAGTGCTATAAAAGATGTTCGGGCTACAACGGACGCATTCGCCGCTTGCCTTGAACCTGTGCTAATCATTAGACGCTTAGAGCGAGTAATACAGCAGTCTCGAACCACGTGAAGTGGTAGCCTTCTCCTTGGTCAGAAATGGCTTTGCGCAGTTGGCTACATTTTCTGCTTAATAATTCACGTTCGGATCATGTTTACTACGCGCTGTTCAAATTGTAGGGCAGCAGCGTTTGCAGAAAACTATCTTTTAAATACCCCCTCTAATTCAATGGCTTTCTTCTTTGCAGAGAATTATCGGCACTCTGAGTGTTCGTCCATGCTCGTGATCCTAAAAGGAAGTTCGTAAAAAAAACGAACGGATATCTGGGAAAATATTGTAGTCCTATTCAGACGATCGGATTAACATATGCTGCACGTCCCTCAACTTTGCAGTAGTTACACGCAGGAAAGTACGTGCTTCGCAATAAATACTCCGCTGCGGCAATCTCAAATTGCCCAAAGCTCATTCAGAGAGGAATTCATGCTCTTTAACAGTTGCCTTGTACCACAGAATTCCAGAATAATGGGAGAAAGGCGTTCGCATTACGGTCTTGATATTCACTGTATTCTGACAGTAATCTGGATTCTCACTGCCTGTGCGCTCATTATCTAAGGAATGATTCGGCTGTAATCCCCGCTCGTTTAGAATGAGGCTTCTTAGAACTCGTGTCAGCGAGTTGGAAATAAGTTTCAACTCTACGATTAGACTGCAGGAATTCGTAGTAATTGTTCTTACTACAAAGAACTGCAGCTGTACGTTCGCAGTATTTCCTTTTCTTGCTTTCAGTTAACTACCGCGCGCAAAACTGACCAAAAATTATCCGCCTTTAGTGAGAAAAAAGGATATGAGTCACATTACCAGAATGAAACGAGCGGGGAAAGTTGTTGAAGTTACGAGTAGACGTGTGCTCACATGTGCAATATTTGAACTTATGCGTTAAGCGGCCATTTATGGGTTACTGAGGCCGAGCGCTGTGGCCACCGCTTGTGTAACGGTTAAGCCTAACCGCATTCGTGAAAAGGAATATTCTTCTCTGAGCGCACCGATTTAATTATGCTCTCATCATAGATTTTTCTTCCGTACTTTTTTATTTTGCCCAACAGAATATGAAAAATAAAATAGGGGCGGAAAGAATAAACATTTCGCGAGAATAATTTACAACGCATTACGTGTGTTTCGCTCATACTGAGGATAAAGAGGCTTCGAGTGCTGAGTTGTTTATCTGAACCAGCTCCACCGAATAGTTCGCGTGTTCCAGGAAACCCCTTGAGCTAGCGAAGTGTTCTAACGGCAGTTCAGTGCACTATGATTGCTGCGGAACTACGATGCGACATTTTTTTCACGCTTAATGCATACTCCTTTCTAATAATACACGCAGAAGCCGAGGCGCATGTCACAGTTGTCCGTTTTGGCATACGGCTACATCAGCCGCTGTAGAATGAAGAATGATTTGGCGCTTCAAGAAAGAATGACGAAGTATGTTACCCTTTCGCATGTGACGGAAAAGAAAAAGTTGGCGCGAATTTTTTTTTGTAGTGATAAGGAAAAAATCTGAACGCAGCACTAGAGGTGGACGAACATGGATGGAGAGAGGAGGTCATACTGGGAGGGGACGACAGACTCCGGTGTTCTGGAAATCTCGCGGCCCAGCCGTTTTCGGCGTCATCCATCATATCGCGACCTGAGTCGTACACTCGGTGCTTTTGAACAGAAGCCGCCTGTCGTGGCGGCAGCGCGCCGGGCGTGTCTTTTGGAAGCTATATAAGGTGGTTCGCTATCGCGTCTCAGAGAAACTGCGAATCTAAGTTTCAAAGACGGCAAAATAGCGTTTTACTCTTCTAGATCCTCCAGGAAGTTGTGGCCTACCTTTTCGCTTCGACATTCCTGCTGTCCTAGCGCGACTTTGCTTTTTTATTATTTTACTGACTCTAATGTAGCCAAGAGTTCTTTTCCACAGTGTATCGAAAAAAATTGCATGAATACCTTTTTTGGTGGCATTACGCTGTTGTAAATTTGCGCCTTTAGTTTATCTTCATGCATTAGGCCTAAATCTCGCACGTTGCTTCAGAATATACCTCCTAGTTTCGAAGGGAGACGCTCAGTGTATTTCCCTGGTGTAAATCAGAAAACTCGTCTGTACTGAGCATCTGTTATGTTAGATTGTTGAAATAATCTCACCGGGGACCCGTTTTTTTTTGCATTGCAAAAAAAAATACGAACAAGAAACGCGGACGTAATCAAACATCGCTCAACATGCTTGAATTGTTACATATGTTTGGTTTCACGGGGCATCAACTTGCTTTAGAGTACGCTAAATATATCACTGCATTGATTCGTTAAAGCGCGAAGTACATGGTATCCTTGGCGCCGTTACTGTTCGCGACGAATGTTAAACGTAACTTTATTGGAAAAGAAATACGTTCTTGTCAAAAAGAAAAGGAATAGAGAATATTTAAACGTTTTTCTGAACCATTTAACCTCCAGATTGGCAAACAGGTGAAGCACCGTTTTCATTAGTAGACCTGATAATATCATATGAAGTAGCGTTTTTTTTCTTCTGTTGTTTTAGCACATGACGTTTTAGCACACCACACCACACCACACCACACCACACCACACCACACCACACCACACCACACCACACCACACCACACCACACACACCACACCACACCACACCACACCACACCACACCACACCACACCACACCACACCACACCACACCACACCACACCACACCACACCACACCACACCACACCACACCACACCACACCACACCACACCACACCACACCACACACACCACACCACACCACACCACACCACACCACACCACACCACACCACACCACACCACACCACACCACACCACACACACCACACCACACCACACACACCACACCACACCACACCACACCACACCACACCACACCACACCACACCACACCACACCACACCACACCACACCACACCACACCACACCACACCACACCACACCACACCACACCCACACCACACACACCACACCACACCACACCACACCACACCACACCACACCACACCACACCACACCACACCACACCACACCACACCACACCACACCACACCACACCACACCACACCACACCACACCACACCACAACCACACCACACCACACCACACCACACCACACCACACCACACCACACAACCACACCACACCACACCACACCACACCACACCACACCACACCACACCACACCACACCACACCACACCACACCACACCACACCACACCACACCACACCACACCACACCACACCACACCACACCACACCACACCACACCACACCACACCACACCACACCACACCACACCACACCACACCACACCACACCACACCACACCACACCACACCACACCACACACACCACACCACACCACACCACACCACACCACACCACACACGTAAATAGCACGTAAATGTGTTACGTGCACTGCATGTATAGATTGCTGACCCATGTAACACTAATCATGATATCACGAAGAACCGCCAAATTGCAAAATTAAAAGCAGGTGTAGCAAAAAAAAAACAAGCGAGTATAAGTGAGCTTAATACGCGCGTTGTGTGTTACCACTGCACGCTCTTTGTAAGGTAGTGGTACGGCATCGCAGCAGAGCCGGATGAAGTGTGTAATTTTTCTGTGCTTGCATTATTCATCATTCAGACAACAGTTATTTTCAGCGAACTATAAAAGATAACAGCCATAGGAACGATCCTGAGCTGAACCTTTCGGGACCTGCGCCGAAGGCGTTGCCGGTAGGCTAAGAGGAAACATTGTTATATAAGGGTCCCGAAAAAGAACCCCGCAGGCGTTTTCTCGCGCCGTGGTAGTGGAGCGGCGGAGTGCTAGCCTTATTAGATCGCTACAAAGAAACTTCAGGAGATTTCATCAAGCCACGTACCATTGCCGTCAAAGAAGAAGTGAGAGAAAAGTAAAAAAAAATATATTCCCTTGATTTGCGCTCGCTAGAAAGCGCCAAACGTACTACGTACATAAAAAATAGCCTCTTGCTTGTATGTGCCTGTATGTGCGTTTGTTACCATCGTGGCCTACTGCTTAAGGGTTTGCCTACGGTAGATTTCAAACAGCAAATATATAATAAAAAATTCTTGTCGATTTTCGATATATCGGTATACAGGGTTCTTTCCTTATATTGAAGTTGAGCTGCAATTGGGGCTGTTGAAGAAGGGCGGCTTCCGCAGCATTAGCTTTCCCTGCGTTAGTTGGTCATGGTATTTACAACTGCCTCTGCTATTTGAAACAAGTATAAATAAAATGATCCAGATGATCTTCTTTCTCGCGGGGAAAGTTTCGAAGGCAGTCGTGATTGAACTAGCCTTTATTTTCTTTTAGAAAGCGATTAAGGACCTGACGATCTTCAAAACGCGTGCACCAATACTTTTGGATATTTCGTTCTGACCGTCCTTGGAGCAGCGAAAGTGCAGAAATTGCGTTCCGGCTACTTTCACCTACATAACGAATCTCTATTAAGTGTACGCCGCAAGACAGAATACATTCTACGTGGCGAAACAGTACTGTGCGCACTCAGTGATAAAGAATGACGTATACCTCTCAGTTTTCTGTTCCTACACGTCTGCTAACGTGTCCATAACCAGGTGCCATCGTCATGTCCGGAGTAGTTATCGACGTGAACTGCGGTATGGACAGCAGTGTATCATTAGTGTTGAACATGGAATTGCTAGAAAGCGATGCGACGTCGTATTCAGTGGACTTCCCTTTGTGACCCGCGGCAGCTCATTTCCTGCCTCACGATAGGCAACACGAGATGGCATTACGGTCACGTTGCCATTGATCACTCCTGCTGTAGACAAAACTGGATTCGCGCTGATAAGCTTTCTGGGCTAGTTAAGCGGGAATCACGTTAAGCGTGCAACACCATGTTGGTTGCGCGTATGCCGCTTAAGCACGTAGCGAGGGTTTTTACTTAATGCTGCTTCATGTTGGCCATGCTAACATATTCGATAATACACTGCATGACTTCTTGCTGTGGTAAATGATAAAAAATTTGATCGATCGATCGATTGATCGATTGATTGATTGATCGATTGATTGATTGATTGGCTGGCTGGCTGACTGACTGATTAATTGATGGGTTGATCGATCGATAGGTTGATTGATTGACATCATTATTGAATGTACGGGTCAACTGACTCATAACAAGCACGAGACGTTGTCTTGGCGGCAGCTGAAAGCATACCACCGGCGCAGTTGCATGTCGCATGCTTTCATTTTGCCTCATGAAAGCAAGCGCCGTACTCCAAGCCTTTCGTTTGCCGCATAAAGTAGCCATGACAGTGCCCACGACATAGACAGCGCGTCACAAATCCAAGCAGTAAGCGATAACGATGAAAAGTGAAGCCCTCCTGCCTCGGGGGCAGGTTTCAGGTAGTTTATATGCCCTTAAAACTCCGCAGGCATTCCATGGTTGAGATTGAGAGACGCAGTTCCACTCTCTATGTAAACCTGCTTTGCGGAAATGTCGTCTCAGGTGAATAAACCTCCGAAACAGCAGGAAGCGAGTGCATGTACCACACCTCAGCCGGTTTGTTTGCTATAGTGTCGCAGAGTATGGTGCCTTCGTTCCAATGGCTCGGCAGCCAGACAGGCAGCCGCCAATCTCCGGTGGACTGGGGCTCTCGGCTCAAGGGGCGGGAATGGAAAGGGAGGGGGGCGGGTAAGCAGACAGACAGCCGGGGCCGCCGGTCGACCAAGTCGCAACGCTCGGTCGCCCACTGGACGGCGTCAACGGTCCGTGGATCCTTTTTGACAAAACCCCGCGCTACGGGCGCATCCCCAGCCCCTGTGCGTTGGAAAAGTCTCTCTCGCTACGTCCCCCCCTCTCTCCGTGCTCTGGTCGTCTTTTTCATCTTAACATCTCGTCTCTTTGGCCGCGTCAACGGGCCATTTCGATCCCTTTCTGTTTTATTTATTCTTTATTTTTTCCCGTCGATTTACTTCCTTCATTATTCCTTGGTCTCCGCGTAGTGAGATTCAGTGGTATTTTTTTTTTCTTTTGTCCGGTCGACCTCGTTCTCGTGTTGTTGTCCGGTTCCGGCGTGTCGCTTTGTCCCTTCCGGTCGGCCGAATGCCGCGGCGACCGACCGACGACGCCGGAAGGAGTGAACGGTTGAGCGCCCTTCTCCTCGGCGCCGTTTCCTCCTCTCTCTTTTCTCTCTCTTATTGGGGAAGGAAACCCATTCTCGCACCTAATATTAAGTTTTCTCGCTGCCCGCAGCGTGAACGTAACGGGAACACGGGACAAAAGCGGCGCGCTCGGCCTCTCTCTGCGTTATGCGCGCGTGCACACGCCTGCCCTCTCATTCGCCAGGGGTCCTCTTGTCTTGCGAGTGACTGCGCTTTTCACGCACTGGTATTCTTCGGGAAAAGTTTTGCTAGAGGATTGTGGTTTTTAACCTCCACGAAGAGTTCGCAACTCGTCATTAGTGTCAAACTTTTCCTCGCACTTTCATCAAGTTAATTTTTCAGAGTTGCGTTTATTCCCAGCGTTTGGAGGAAACACCCGTTGTTAGTTGCACCACAGTTTATTGATTGCCATCATGCGCGCAGAAACAAGAAAATTCGGCGCCCCTGATTTGATTTTATGCAAGCTAAATGCTCACTGTTATGGACGATTGCTGTATGGTGAATAGCTAGATAGCATAGTGCTTTTCACCCAACCGTTCGTGTTCAAGCATGTGAAGAAATGTGCGTTTGTGTGTGTTTTAATGGGTTGGAGCTTGGCTATTGTTTACGGTACATGTTGCGTTAGAGAAGTACATGTTTGGTGGTTCATTTCACTCGTCGATTAAACAGAAAATGGTTTTGCACATGATAATAGTGTCGAGGACAAAATTCGTAGCTTGCAGTTTGTGATTAAATAAGAATACATGTGCTGCGTCCGTGTATTCTGAAAGTTGTGGAGAGGTAACCACGATCATGCATTGAGAAATCATGCGACATCTGTCTGTGGCGATAGTTTGCCAATATTTGCTGTATACTGTCTTGGGTGTCCTGACAGGTGACTTGAGTATCCTGCCAGTGCTCACCTGTGGGGACGAAAGTTGGAGGCTAATGAAATGGCGTGAAATTTAAATGACGGAAGTGCAGAGACCTATATAAACGAAAATGCCTGGGTTTGCACTATGAGACCGGGAGATAATAGCCAGGGTCAGAAACAGAAATCGACGTAATGGTAACCTGAAAGAAATGATGCAGACGAAATAAACCGGGACTAAACATGCTATGCGGAGTGTAAACAGATAATCGATCGTGAGGTATGGTAGCAGAGGGGAGTCCAACAGAAGGATGCGTTTGGGGGTTCCAGAAAGTCTAGTGTAGAGATAAGATTACGGAATTTCTTGCGATAGCGGGGCTGGTAGAGAATAGGACTGACTGGATGCCGTTGTGAGGACCCTTTTTTGTTCTGCATTGCACTGAATCAAGCTGATACTGATCGCGACTTGAGTACTATAAATTTCATGCCGTTGAGTTTTTCTTTCCCTTGCAATTTCTCTGGGTATGCACTTGAAAGGGACATGTTAGGCGGAAAATGGATAGCTTGTGGTTTTTTCAGGTGGCAGAGCAATTACCAAATATTCTTAGAGATACATCGTTAAGGGTTGGGCACAGAGACAGGTGGAGAGATAAGGTTAAGAGCTACTGTGGAATAGGTAGTCAAGATTGGCAGAAGACAGAGCTTATTTGAGATTGGCGAAAGAGGCCTTCGTCCAGCAGTGGGCCTAACGTGGCTGATTTACAACAGTCTGTCGAATGAGCCAGAAACAACAAACAAATCTCTGCACAGGATAACCTGTGAGTTGTAGTTAAATTTTCTTTACTTTGCAAAGTACTTTGTAGCTAAACAGCTTTTAATACGCAGAACGTACGTGATCTGTATGAATAACGACGAATGCTTCGATAGTGAAGCCTTATTTTCTGCGAAAAAAAATCTGAAGATGCATTATTCTTAAATTAAGCTCTATATTTTAGTTTTGCTTGGGTAGTGGATCAGAGCAAGATGAATGTGATTTAATACCGGCGTCCGGGCTACTTTTCAAACTAATTCGTTACGGCTGGGTGTTACAGGTGGAGAGATGTGTTTTATGTCAGTGCTTTGTTAACGTCCTGTAAGGCATTAACTGTTGCGAATAAAGAACCTTTAATTGCCACAAATTGTCCACCAGCGTAACTTGTCCACCAGCGTAACTTGCTGCAAAGTGTATTGAAATGCGCTTATAAAGTCACTTGAGACATCCTAATTGAAATGCATATTTTTTTAACCAAGAAGCAGGCTGACAGGGCATAACACGCTTGTAGCTGCATTAATCTTGTTCTCTAAAGCTTGCCGTTGCCACAGTAAAACTTCAAAAATGTTTTGCGATAATCTTTACCTTCCTCGTCAAAAGATGCACAGACCGCGGATCTGTACCAAGGTGAAAGACCTCATCAGTGACTGCCTAGCCCTCCCAGGAATGTAACCGAGTGGTAACGATACTGGGGCTGGTAGCACTAGAATCGATTTGAAAGACAGCCGTCGGAACTGATTGGAAAAACCCATTTCAGAAACTGTACGCAGTGTGCGTTGAATACCCATTTTAGAGCTGAATTCTATAATTGGAACGGAGTACCCGGTTCCCATTGTGACGGGCGTGTCTGCTGTACCCGAATACTAGTAGTGTGGAAAGGGTTTGCCGACTCTGAGGAAGTCGCATAATTCGCGGCAATTTCGAGACCATTTAGGGTCCCTGCGAACTCAACAGCGCAAATGGCTTCCGAACGCTTAGGAGGAGGGGAGCTCAATAGCCGCTAAAGCGATGCTAGCCTACTGTAATGATGGCTTCAGGAGTGGGAATCTGCCCTGTCTTAGGAATCAATGCACAGAAAGAAGATAAAACGCAAACACAGACCGAAAAGAGACGATGACACCATTCCGCTCATTGGCTCATTTCAGAGGAAAAGCCGCGATGAGATTTAGCTCGTTTTTCTTCCCCTCTTGCTTCTGCATTATGTAACACGAAATTCGTTCGGCTGCAAACGGCGCAGGGACGTAGAAATAAGCTCGGAAGTAGGGCGCAGCGAAGCACACCAGTGCTATAGGGGCATCTACGCTCGCGTTCCCGACGCAGGAACGAATCAGTCGGCACCGGCAATTTCCATTTCCTCTTCTTCCTCTTTTCAAATCCCGTTTTCACCTCTTCAGCCGCGAAGCGAACCGTTTTTCGAGTGAAAGCTCAGTAAATTGTTTCTAATCTACGCGTGGTGAGACAAAGGAAAGCGCGGGCGGGCGCCATTTACGAAGCGTGAGACAAACCTGAAGGGAGGACAGCAAGTGCAATGCCGAGGGTCGCGCATAAAGAGAGAGGTGGAAGGAGGGAGTGAAAGGGAGAGAGAGAAAACGCGCGAAGTCAAGAATGTGCACGGATCTCTTGCACCCGGCTCCACGGCGCATTTGCGGAATAGGCGTTCCAAGCCGAGAGCCTTTTAGGACCGCGAACGCCCATCAATGACGCCCTTGCTCTTTTTTTGCCCTCACGTTTTCATTGCTTGCTTTAGTGCTGCCTTCTCTCTCTCTCTCTCTCAGTTTCTCGCCTCTAAATATGGGATTTGGCTGAGGCTTCTACGCTCTTGGTTTTCCTCTTAGGCTGGCACGCATTAACGTTTGCTCAGAGCCGCCAAGCCTCAAGCCCGCCCAACTGTGGTAGTCTTATGTTTTGGTTCTGATTTCCTTCGCTCAAGTTTGCGAGTCGAGAATGGTGAAAGAAAAGGGGGAGTAATAAACGTTTGTCGGCGATGAAGAGCCCCAGTGTTCGCCAGTGCGGCCTTTCTGAAATGACTGGAGTCGATGGTTTTTCAGAGTGAGGACCGTGGGAGGTCGTAATCAACTTTGTGCGTCCGTGCATTCGAGTCTCTTCTAGAGTGAGGTCTTAAACGTCTTCGCGAACGAGTTAGGGCTGCCAGTGGCGTCACGAGTCGGAGCCGTTCTCAAGCGCGTAATATGTGTCACAGGCGGAAGTTGTTAGGCGATTTCATGCCTTTTGTGCGTATTTCCTTAATACCTTTTTTGGTTTTGTTTTCATGTTGTTTTTCTCTGCACGGAAGGACCTCTCTGTATTGAGATTGACTTGTATAAAATCAGTACGAAGTATTTGTTTGCAATGCTGAGACCAGTGGAGACCTTCTTTCCGAGCTAGTTGCGTATTGGAAGTTTCATTGCAGTTATACTTATAGAGAATCAGAAAAAAAAGCACATAGAAAATTTTGGCTACAGAAGTAGGGGAAAACCTGAAATTACGTCAGTATCACTTCAGTTCCTTAGTATCTTTTATTCTTGAGCTGAAAAATTAAAGTGAGGCTCACTGACAATCTGTGCGCCACAGTAACTATTGCTGAAGCGTTCGCGGTTCCTGTTATTTGACTGGACCAAGTTTGTCATTTAAATATTGCATTTTCCTCTGCAGTTTATCGAGGTATACTCGAAACAGGAGTTCGGACATGCGGAGGTTTCTACGTAAATCGACGGGCGGTTGCAGGACTTTCTGATAATGCTTTTTGGGGTGGACTGATTTGCTCCTTCGCAGCTTATAAATAACGTTTAGTTTATGTTTTTATAATAGAGCGAATAAGTACTGAACCGGTCAGAAATGAAAATTTTGGCATCTAGTTGCTCATTTCCAAAGCTGCCCTTGATTAAAGACACTATGCCAAGCAGTGAACAGAGTGCGCAAAAAAAAACGCGGAGGAGGGAAATGACATGAGGATCCATAGCGCACACAATTGAGCCCTCACCCTTCTAAGAAATGACATGATCGCGCGCCTCAGTTCGACCTCGGAAACTACGGCAGCGTCGACAAGATGTGACCTTTGCCTCAGCAAGCGGCGTCGTTCTCTCGTGACCGCTAGAAGAAGGAAAGTGCCTAACACAGGCACTTATCGTCCCCTACGCTTTCGCCTAAGCAGCCCTTCATTTGTCTTTGGTTGAAAAATTGGCCGTCGTGGCTTGGGCTGCGTGTCCTTCGCTCATGGCACTCCTTGCTAAGCTGCCTCGATTACTGTCGTCCGGCCGCGGCTTGTCAGGCTTGGCTCTGAGTTTCGTCCCATTCGAGAAAAGCCTTGGCGTTCACGTGTGTACTAGTGCTAGACGTAAAGTAATTGGAATAAGTTTTAACTGGCGGAACCTATCGTGTCTTTCTCGTGCTCTAAATGAAATAACAAGCGCGACATATTGCTCCGTAAATTTTTTGCGGGCTAAATGTGGGTTCAAATAAAGGCGACAACATGATTCCACATTAGGTTATAAATGGTCTAGCTGTGACTAAATTCTCTCGGCAGTAAACACTTTTCACTAAATCAATTCTTTTCATCCAAGGGAAAAGTTTCCTCCGTTCTCTTCTGAAAATCATGTGACTGCTCTAACGATCTACTTACCTTTTAGCGCGGTTAAGAAAAGACTTGCTAAAACATTTTAAAGCATTAGGTCTTATTTGGTCATTCCTCAATTTCACGCCATTGCCGTTGGTGTCCGCAGCGCCACCTGGCGCCTGCCTCGGCTGGCAAATGGCAAGGTGAAGACAGAGAAAATCCTCTTTAAACTTTAGGGGAGAGGTGGGGGAGAAAAAAGAGAGAGGGATGGGAGTGACGGGTGGCCTCGTCGCTTAGGCGTCCGCTTGGGATTATTATTCTTTTCGAAAAGCCGCCACGGTAGCTCAGTGGTTATGGCGCTCGACTGCTGGCCCGAAAGACGCGGGTTCGATCCCGGCCGCGGTGGTCGAATTTCGATGAAGGCGAAATTATAGAGGCCCGTGTACCGTGCGTTACCCGT
>NC_135502.1:30093202-30105702 GCF_052857255.1 Amblyomma americanum
AACCGAACATCCTAAACACGTACTGGCAGTTACTTAACACTCCCACTGTCATGAACATTTTCCGCACTCTTCTCTCGTTGAAAGTGGTATTACCACAAGGGTAAACGTCCGGCGTGCTCAGCTGAGAAGGTAAAATAGGCTAATATGAAAGGCGTGAGATGGATATTCGCCCTTGTAGGTTTGCTTTCGAAAGAGGGAAAACGTGTTCAGGTGCTTTAAATTTTCAAGTTCTAGAATGGCGTATGAACAATTTTTTCAAGGTACTTGGTTTTGTTTGCTTCGAAAACAAATCTAGAGACTACGCGTAGTCGAATTCCAAGGCTGACCTTGTAGGAAATGTAAGCTTTTATGTGGCCTCGAAAAGAGAAAAGAAAATCTTCCACAGAAAGTCATTACCACTCACTTTTTCTGCATGGTAACAGCAGCAAAGATACTTTCTTAATTCAGATGCTTTATTAAAAATAAATGCTTTCCGAATGATAAATTTGTATCTGAAAGCGAGAGGTAGCATCGAACTTTCAAAAAAGATGTTAACCTATTTCGTTCGTGGATAAGAAGTGCGGATTAAGGGTTCAATAACCATGGCGAAGGGAAATGTTACACTTTGTCGCTGCGCCTGTTAAAGCTCTTGCACCTCGAATTAAAACCAAAAAAGACTAGTCAGAATGCACTAACTGCCTAATCTATCTCAGTCTTGCTGAAACTCTTGAACCTCCGTTTGTTCATAACTACTCATAAAAATGTCTTATGTTCTTTCGGAAAAGCGCACAATTTACGATTTCATAGAGGAAGAGAACTGCTTGTTTGTAACTACTTGCACACGTGCCTCTTGTCTTTCGTTGATTTCTTTCTTTCAAGGCTCCACTGACTTGATAAGGCACTAGTTGCAGCTAAAAGCTCGGCGTAAAGGATACTTAATATCTTCCTCGTGGCTTTGCGAAGGCCTTTCAGACTCACGCTTCGCTGCGCGTTTTTTCGGCATAGAGTCGATTTTCGGAGCGCATCTTTCAAAAGGAACGAGGCAGTTTTCAGCGCACAATTCCCTCCACTAGGCCCGCTTTGTGTGCAAAACAAATGCTCCGCGAGTGGCGAAGCTTTTATCAAATTTCCCGAGAATAGCTGGAGATCACGAGCGCGCGTGCTAAGTAAACAGCCTCAGCGAATGCTTTGAGGAAGGAAGAGGACCATACCGAGATGCAGCCGTCAATAGATTCTGCCGCCATGAGCTGCAGTTCTTGGGACTGGCTCAGTTTTTCAGCGTGCTCGGCTGGGCTCTGTGGGAGATGCGCTGTGATGCATGATGAACGACATCATTTAAGAACAATTCCCACCGCACTTCGCTGCCATCTTCATCTGTCTGAGTTTCCTGCGGCATTAGGAGTGTCTCGCATTCTTGAGTGTTTTATTTTCAGCTTGGTCATCAACTCCACCACTGCTGTCTTGTCTTGTTGGTTTCTGTTTTTGAGACGCTGCTGCTTGTGCATCTAATATTGGACTGCGTTTACGGACAGTTGAGAAGAAGGACCATTATGGAAAGTATACCAAGGAAAAAGACGATCTGTGCGCATGAAACTTATTTGCATTGAGTCTCGATTTATGTATATTTTCACATGAACGGGTTTCCTCTTCCCTTTCTTCTGTGTGGCCAGAAAAGCTCTTGAATAATAGTATTAATAACAAAAAAAAAACATCCAGTTGCCTTGAATGCGTTGCGCTTCAGTGTCTTCTCTCGCGTGCAGCTTTCATGCGTTGGTGGTGCTGTCTTCTTTTTTTTTTAGTTTGTTTGCTAGCAAGATGGTCTTTGGGCACTGGCTTACTCTAATACGATTGTTCATGTAAGAAGAGTGATTAAGTTCTTGATATTTTCTGTGCCATTTTTTGTTCTGAGTTACTTGTTTGTCTCCGTAGCAAGGTTATATTAATGTCGTGGAAGGTGGCGCTTTGAACTGTAACTTTTCTACGCGACAGCGCAGGAGCGGATTTCCGAACGAGAAGCCGTGCGCATTGTAGCACTTATTCAGGATTGGCCGAGAGAGTGTGACGTCACACGTTGAACTGTAGAAAGAGGATTAATAAAACACCAGTCAAGTTGTAATTATGAGATAGTAGCATGACTTATATGTCACTATGACACATAAGGATGCATAGTAAATTTCCTACGCTGAAAAAAAAAAACTGGGGTAATTAGTTGGGAGTCCAACGCATCACTTTTGGTTTGGTAGTCAGACGCGCTACTCCTAAGCCATGGAGGTACGTTAGTTGGTCTTGGTTAAAGGGACACCTTGTGTGTCTCGTGGTGTACCACGTGGTTTAATATGCATACTATCGGAAATTAATGAGTGTGCATAATTGGAAAGAGATACTAATCAAGAAAGATAGTAGCATATAACCATTAACGCTGTCGCGTCCTATCCTTAAAACGGAGCATACGTGTTCCCCTAATTTTGTTAGTTTATCTGGAACTTTGATTTTTTTTTTGCATCTTGAACTGCACTTTTCTAGATTTCAACTCACCCTAATAATGTTTCAGTTACTATGCTACTGCAGTTCTTAAAAGAACAAAATAATAAGTGATCTACCTCACCACCGCGAGTAGGTGCTAGCACGGAACGCTTTGATGGAGCAGTACAGGACATTCTAGGATGGATTATAGATTCCGCTACCAGAAATCCTACAAATGGCTTTGGTCAACATAGAAACTTGCATGAACACTGTTTGCAAGCTTTTATACTGGAATGCTCGTGACGCATTTGCACGCTGTGTCTCGTTTGTGTGCGGTCGCATACAGTAGCCGTTGCCGATCTGCCGAGCGCTTCTGCGCGACGCCTTTAAAAGAAAAAGCTTTTACTCCATCCTTTTGCCACCTCTTTCATCACTGCCCTCATATCGTGTTTCACGCACCTGACTTGAGCTAGAGAGTTACTGCGCCTTTGCTTTCTTTATAACCACCTTGATCTATAGAAAATGACACCCCTTCTCTCATAGGCCTTGCTGTTACTCGTCGTAATCTGCTTGCGGCAGAGTAAGTAGTCTCTAATGTCTCACTCTAATAAAGGTTAGCTGCCCTGTATCCTAACCGATTAGGAAGGCCTCACTAGCAAAATGAAGAGCAAACAATGCGCTCTTACCGTCTCGCCTCCTCTTAGGGGAGCTAGCTTCGGCATAAGAGGATCACGCGTCTCTGACATCGCGATCCTTCGAGCTTTGGAAGATCGGAAGCTCCGGTATCACTTGCGGACCATACGTACACGTGGTAGTGAGCTTTTTCCAGAATGAAAAACACGATCTTTATCCTCAGTAGTGAATGAATGCGTTGACGAATGCAAAAGAAGAAAGAGAAAAAAAAGTGGGCGGGGGGAACGCAGGCGTAAAAGCAACAAACACAGACTCACTGTGAGTAATGCCCGACAATGTATTAAGATTTACTACAGATCCTCAGGAAGAGACGTGCCGGGCGTAGATAAAGGGAGTCTGCTTTCAGGTTCGCGAACGGATCTGTACAGACTGCTTCTCTGTTTTTCCGTATGGCGAAAAGAAAAATGTGGCAATGTTCGTTTTTTCATTTCTCTCATTCAATTTTTTTGTCCTCCTTTCTGCGTCCTCCTTCTTTTCAGCGGATGTTCGCTTAGGATGAATGCCGAAAATTCCTCACGCGCCTCGCCCAATAAACCGCAGGGAGAAAATTCTTTCTCTTTTCCTGGCGAGGGAAGAAAAAGTTTTGCAGTGAAGAACACGAAGAATACGGAGGGGTTCGCTGCGAACTCACGCTATCCTTCCTCTCCTTTACTCTCTCTCTCTCTCTTTCTTTTTTCTTCTCGCTCTGTTCTGGCATCAGCAGCTAAGCAAACACGAGCGGTGGGAGGATTTTCCGAGCCCGACAGATTACTCCTTTCATGCCGGCACCGTAGCGCGAAGCGAAATTTCCCTGCCTGAATCGCAGCCCTCTTTTTTTCTTTTTTCCTCCTCCCCTTCTTTTATTCAAGCGCGTTGCTCTTCTGTGTAACATAGCAGCTTCTTCTGGCCCCTTTAAGGTGGAATCAAAGAGTCGTGGAAAGGAAGAAGGCAAAGGGAAACAAAAATGCAAGAAGAAAGGGATTACAGTTCGTCGCGCAGTCTTAATCCTAGGGAACAAAGCGTTCCTTTCTTCCGAAGCTTGGACGCCGGCAGCGAATCTCGTTGAGGCCGAAATTTGGAAAAAGCGGGGCGACGACGAGACTTCATATAATTCTTTGAAGGCGCTGAGTTTCACTGGAAATATCTGAAGACACCAGAGCTCCGGAAACTACAACCCTGTCGAAGGATTTGCGCTACTATGGGAGTCTTAGAGGCACCACTGCTGTGTAATGAGCAGGCCTATGTGCGAGGAAGGCGAGATCCTTTGGCGGGTACCCATACAGGCCGTGTTTACATTGTGCAAGCCCTGAAAGGCGGGCCCGTGTTTATCCGCTGCGGTGCGAGTGTTATCCGAGGGGTACCGCATATACGCTGCTACCGGCTTGTATTACGAAAGAAAACAACCGTTAGTACTTCTAGTGGTGAAACAAATTGCTGAATTGAATTACAAATGATTCCCCGAATTGTAACTGCTTAATTTGTACTTGAATGTGGGTCGGATGTCCATCGCACACGTTAAACTTGACGCGTATTGGTCAATGGTCAAGGGAGCCATGACGAGAAGTGTCGCGGTACCTCACACCTGATCCAGCAGCCGCTATGACTCAGTAGTTATGGCGCTCGGCTGCTGAGCCGAAAGGTGCGGGTTCGATCCCGGCCGCGGTGGTCAAATTTTGATGGAGGCAAAAGTCTAGAGGCCCGTGCAGTGTTCGATGACTGAGCACGTTAAAGAACCCCCAGGTGGTCGAAATTTCCGGAGCCCATCGCTACGGCATCTCTCAAAGCCTGAGTCGCTTTGGGACGTAAAACCATAAACCATCACACCCGATCATCTTTTATGCTGTGTGGGGAAGCAAATGTAGCGTGAAAGAGAAAGTCTGTTGGGGAAATACCCGTCCGCTATGAATGTCGGAACTCACTTATTCACCAGCGTTCAGTGTAGCTTTTTCTCATCGTTGATTCCTGGTGAACAAAAATACTGTCTGCTTGTGTGAAAAGCGCACGTGAGTTCCGAATTGGTGAGATGGACAACCAAACACACTAAAATTAAAGGCTGACCGCACCTGACATGACTACACTGCCGAACACAGTACTCTCTGTGCCCGTCAGCAGCATCGTATTTGCATGAGTCACTACAAACTAGGCCGCATACTAGTTTGTAGTGGCTCAGAGTGGATACAAAGTACAAGCGATCAGAGTATGCACTGTGTCCAGTACACTATATTCCAGAAGTGCTGTAGTCGGCATTGACAAGATTATAAGCGAGAGTGCATGTTATCTCGGACTGAAGTTTCTTCGCCTAACAGTAACAGCGCCGCGGGACTCTAGAATAGTCTTCCGCTTTGCAGCCAATGTTCGTCGCTTCGGAGCTTGCATAGCCGCACCTTGGTCATTGCCTTCAGCAGTCATGTCATCCTTTAATTTGTCTGATTTAGAATGATTATGCAGTATAGTATAGTTATGCACTTGCTCACACGGAAAGCATGAAACAATACGGCACCCTTTACTCCAGCCTGTTGGTCAGAAGGTGCTTAAAATATGCGCAGTCAGACAGATGTGATGTAAGGTGCTGTACATCACACGGTTTGGAATCGCGTAGTAGGAAAAAGTGCGCACGTGTGACGCTGACATGCGGCTACAATCTTCTTGCTGTTCCCCATCTTCAATCCCGTGGTAGGTTGCCCGGTTCTTGCTTGTACACACTGCTATTATATTGTGACGAAGAAGACGACGAACTGCGCAGTGGCGCGGGCAGGAGCGCTCGCGCTAGGCCGGCAGCCATTAAATCATCTCATTTCCATCGATCATCGTGTCTCTTTCTTCGGCTGGCCGCCACGTAACATTTGGTGTGAGGTGCTGGGGTCCCTTCATCGCCATCCTGGTCCCGGAGCTTCGGCGTCCTGCGCCTGCCGTGGTCGTCGGCCGTGTGTGCCTGGTCCGCACCGCCCGGCTGTGCCCAGTCCGCCAGACCTGAACCGACCTCGCCGCTTACCCCAGCCCCGTCCACCGCCCCGACCACAAGACACGACGAACTGACCACGTTGCCGCGACCGGAATGACCCGACCGACCCGAGACGCTGCCCACACGTGAGGACCCCCCCCCCCCCCCCCCCCCTCCCCTGCCTCTGCCGTTCGGTGCGTCCAAGGACCTCGGCCGTCGGCTCCTGGCAACCTGCGGCCCGGATGCTTCGTGGACCGGGACTCATTCGCCGATCGTCTCATTCACCGTGGCGGCAAGCCCTTCACCCCCTTCTTCTGTATCCAACCATTTTACAAGCCCATCGTCATCTGCAGCATTTCATCTTCAGTGCCGATCTTCTCGTTCGCGATCGGGACGATCGCTCGGTGGCCGCGAGTAGTGTGACGAAGAAGACGACGAACTGCGCAGTGGCGCGGGCAGGAGCGCTCGCGCTAGGCCGGCAGCCATTAAATCATCTCATTTCCATCGATCATCGTGTCTCTTTCTTCGGCTGGCCGCCACGTAACAATATCTTGCCGTTTTTGTTTTTCTTTGGACCCCTGTCACAAGCAATTTACAGAAGCTGCGGAGAAGAATATAAAATGCATGGAATGCGAATAAAAAAAATAAAAAAGCAATGAGAGTTCCTTTTTTTTTTGCTTTCCACGACGGGTTCGGGGTGTGGTGTCAAGCGCATTTTCTCAGGTGCTACGCATGGAGAAGACGCCCTTCCCACGCGTACGCGTTTTTTTTGGCTAGACTGCAACAGCGACAGTTTGGTCGCCATCTGTGAATAGGTCTATCTCTTCGCTTCTAGGACTTCCATAGAAGGCGACAAAAAGGAAGGCGAACCCAGAAGAGTGGCGCATTAAGCGACGGGTGTCGCAAAACTGGGTAGGGTGGGGACGGTAAGCGATAAAACCACTTTGCATACGGGGAGAGAAAAACTATGATCGGCTTGAAATCGAAATAAAAACTTAAAAACAAGAAAAAATGCCGCCGCCAGTCGCGAGCGGTGAAAATCGAACAAACAACGCATTAGGCCCATCGGAATCGACGGCCAGACAATAGAAAGAGCCAGCAGGGGTGGCAGAGTAGGATGGGACAACGGGAAAGGTTTGAACTTTGCAATTCGTCGCCTGGGGGTGACACTGGTAAATGGCTTCTCGGTCGGCCGCACTCAGGAGCTGGGAAGTGCGCGGAAGTGAACGCATAGAGCCGGTTCGGTGGCACCGTTTTGCTTTCGACTCGACTGCTCGGCCCGTTCGTCGTCTCCACCCTTCTCTCAGCTCTCCCTCTTCTCCCAAACTTCTCCTTTTGTCTAGTTCGTCCTTTTCATCTCCTCCCGGAACGTGCGGTGAGATTGGGTAATTCTTCGCTCCATTCATTCCCCCTCCCCCCTTCCACTTCTCCTCTGCCTCTTTCATTCTCCGTCGAGCAGGCCCATTGTCTCAATTTTTACGCCCCGTAGCTGTATCCAGAGTCGCGGAACTTACGCTTACTGCGCTTGCTCTTCGAGAAAATTTGTCATTTTCGCCGTATACGAGTTTGCTTTCCCCCGATTTGTGCGTTGTTCAATCCATGACTTTTTTATTATTATTCTGCGGGAGTAATTTAAGGCAGCATTCTTGGCGAAGTAGGTAGTGCGGCGCCCCCTGTGATTAATGGCTGTGCTGTGTATTGGCGCTGCTCGCCGAAGAATGCGTTCTCTACAGTTCGCTGAACCGGGGTTAACAAAAGTGTTCGAGAACTAGCACCTCTGTGAGTTACTTGCATGGTTCGGTTTTCCATGTGTTTCCGCTTAAATAGTAACGAACATGTCACATATTACATATGTCGCCTTTATTGCGATCGCAAGGTGGGAAGGTGACTTCTGTGTTGTTAAGCTATTATCATGGTGGCTGTAACTTATATGTGGTACTTTATTTCTCAGAACTTGGAATGCTTCTGGCACACGGCCCAGTGCACAGTTTGAAACAATGAGAGGACACTGCATTGCATGCGTTTAAAGCTTGAAATGAAAAGAGAGCGTGTTGTACATTTTTTTTTTGGACACCGGTTGCACACAGCCCATGCAGTCAAATTCTCCGGAATTGAGCTCGCGAAATATAAAAAAATGTCAAAATGTCAGCAAAAGTACTGGATACTTTCTAAATTACAGTTTTCAATAACATAATAGTGAATGAAAGAAAGTAAGAAAGAGTTTATCAGAATGAAACAGAAATGGAGCTGTTGACGTCAGATTGCCAACAGAATTGCTTGTTGCGATTTCCTTATTGCTCTTAAGGCACACATGAAATGTTTTAAGCAAGTATTCAGGAGTGAACTATTTGCTTCTGCACTCTGCTTTCCTTTCAAGTAAATATCAAAGGCTCGCCAACCGCTCGGGACGCCATAAACTTACTGGAAGTCCAATCCGTCTTTGTCTATAAGGCACCCCACTACAGGAAAGTCCGAGTGTAAAAATCCTCGGCTTAATGATTCATCAATGAGGATCAGCGACTGCATGGCTTTCTCAGGCAAAAAGGCAAGCTATTCAGACTTTGGGTTTGATTAGAATTATTGGTCCTAAAACTGATGGCTCAGGCTCGTTCGTTGCACGGCAATTCGTGAGGGCAGTTCTGCAGCCACGTATTGTTTATCAAGCCCAGTTTCAACATCTTACAAGAGCCCAATGAGATCGCCTTGAAGCCGTGAACCGAGAGGCTATGAGGACCATTACGTGACTTCCACGCATCACACCGGTCATAGCTTTACAAGAGAATGCGCAGCTCAATACCATTGATGAGCTGGTGCAGCAGCGCCGTGAAGCGCGCAGCCTTAAGGCCAGTCTATCGCACTCCACGCATGCACTGATGACTTATGCAACGTCACACTCCATTCTTCAGCCGCCAACGCCAGTTCTTTCCCCATGGAAGTTTGTACAGCTCAGCGACAACAAGTCAACAGATAATCGCCTGCCAACACCTGCTAATTCGGCATCGTTGCTTCGCCAGAAATTTGAGGAACAAGATGCTTGCCTGCCTGATGGATCCATTGTTGTCTACGTTGACGCAAGCATACAAGACTGCAAAGCAACAACAGCTATCTACTGTCCGTGCAGACCTGCCCTGAATCAAACCTCTTGGTTTCAGCTTGCGGAACCCCCTTCGTCCTTTTGTGCTGAGCTCGTTGCAGCTCAAGAAGCACTCTTCTCCGTGGCCGACATAACTATGCTCCCTGCGGCCGGCGTTGTCATCCGCACTGGCGCCCTTCAAGTTGTCCGGTTGCTACGACGTGTTATCCGCTGTGCAACGATATGTCAGGACATCCACCGGCTCGCGGCACGCATCCCGCAGCCAGTACGCATTGATTGGGTCCCACGGGATCTGCTGACCTATCAAAGCCAGGCAGATTTAGCGACCCGCCTTGCGAATACAAACTCATCACCGCCTCGGCTCCTTCATTTGGACAATTTTACCCTCCCTTCATCAAGAAAGGAACCCCTCCGGCGCCGCGCACGCGTTCTCATCCCTCCGTGTGCGGTAACCCTCCCCGGCGGTCTTACCCGTGCAGAGGAGGTTGCGCTCAGGAGGATCCGGGTCGGGGTTGCCCTCACACCAGCCATCACTCGGAAGTGGCCTCAGTACCGAGGTTTGTTTCCTAGGCCAAGGCGTCCGATATGTAAACACGAGGACATTGAAGCCGACATACATCACTTACTGTGGGACTGCCCAGCTCTCAAGCCTACAAGGATCCGGCACCTGATGGTAGCAGGTCTTTCACCAAGCAACCCTGCTTCATACATTGACTGGACGCAGGGACCGTACCATCGTTCTTCACTGGACTTCATCAAATCCGCTAACCCCTTTCCATTCATTTAATCTCTACTACATCATTCATCACACCTTCACCCATCATTGATGCCCCGGGGCAATAAATTTCGCTTAAAACAAATAAAAAAACATCAAAGGCACGAAGCAGAAGAAACATGCAATGCTTTCAGTTTGTTTCGGAAACGTTAGCAACTTTCACGAAATCGAGCGTGTCGACATTCAACAAAAATCTGATCGATCGCGCTTGTTCACTATTCCAAGCAAGTTTGCTCTCTTCTCTGCAATGGAAGCATCGCGGCGGCCCTAGAGAAATATTTAGGCGACACGGGAAAGTTCTCACGTCATTTAATGGGAGAGAACGCCTCGAGTCGATTAGATAAACAGAACGCGCACGTTTGAATTTGATGCCTACTTCTCAGAGTTTTAGAAGTCCATTGCACATGATTGTATGAAAAAATGCTTCGTTATTTATATTGTGAATAAAACAATGAGAGTCCCAAATAATATCGAATATGTTTCATGAGTTTTTTTCTTATATTCGGAGCAATTAATTGAAAACTTTGACAGTATGCTGTTTCTCCTCCATCATCATTACTAGGAATTCGGGACAAGTACTTCTAGTTGCTTTGGTTGCCACCTCGTGGAACACGATTTCGCACGTGTAAAGATAGCACGCTGACATCATCAGTGATGTAAGAAAGAAAATAAATGACTGAGTGGCTGCCATCGAAGTGCTATAGGCTGCTGCGCTTAGCGCCAATGGCTAGGCGCTGTCCCGAATTATTGGTAATGAATACGTAGAAGCGTCTTCTTCAGACTGCGTCATCTGTTTTGAAACCTCAGCCAAAGTACTGGCCTGTTGTGTGTTTTAATTCTGTTCCCTTTAATCGCATATTATCTTTATCTGAGCTTTATGCTAAGCTTAATATAGTCTCCTAATTTAAATACCCATTCAGCAGGAGTTCTATGACACTCTTGCGGTAGTGAAAAGCTGGGCCAAGTTTCTTGACGAACATAGATAACTTTGTTTCAAAACACTTTTTGCGCAGCCTTCCCGAATATCGGCAGACATGCTCCTAATTCATACGGCATTATATTACATTTTGGGGACGGGCGCATTGACTCCTACTTAAAATTTTATTATGCCCCGAAACACGCAAAACAGTTAAGAAAAAATCGCGAAGGAAGATTGCTTTAAGCCGGCGTCGGGGCCCGAGAGCTGGGAATTCGGCCGACTTCATTTGCCTAATGCGCCTCATAGGGCAGCGCCGTTCTCCTTCTCCGGGCTTCTCCGGCCAGCAATATCAGGGCGCCCTGGACAATAATAATAACATGTTTCGCGTCGGGGGAGACGCCTTCGGGAGGTCTCCGCTGTCGTATCAGCTTTGCGGCTCGGCTGTCACGAGGGGCTTGGTCTTGTCAGTCCTCACTCCTTCCTTCCTCCCCCCCCCCCCCCCCTTCCCTTCACTTTCTTTCTTTCTCTTCAGCGCTCGTGGCGCCCTCATTAGGCGGCCTCAGACGACGCGTGGTTCCCGCGGTGGCAGCCGGCATTTAGTTCCGGGTTAATTTCCTGCCTTTCTTACTCTTACTTCCTCGAACACCTGCCTTACTTCCACTTGCGCACCGCACACTTGGATAAATAAAGCAATAAAAAGCGGAGGCACATTTAAGTGCCCGATGAACCCTGAGAGAGAGAAAGAGAGAGATGGGGAAAGGGGGTTAGCAGCTGGCATGCAATGCCGGTTGCAAGAAGCCGAGTGACAGTCTGCGCGGCTCATTTTGTTGCTTTGTTTTGTTGGGTAATGGCCCTTTTATCCCTCTTTGTTTTCAAATTTTCCAGTTTTCAACAAACAAGAAAAATACTAGTTCCGAAATGCGCGGGCCTTCACGATTGCCACAGGGATTTTTCTGGCCAGATTTGGCGTCGCCGTCTCAAAATGCTAGCCAGTGAGTCGATTTTAACGGAGTTTTGAAGCGGAGATGAGAATTAACGGCGTGCGACTAGTTCAGGCGTCAATAAAATAAGAGGATGGGAAGCTAAATCGAATTTTATTGTGAAGGACATAAACGCATTTATAAACGCTCCTTTATTTATATAGCATTAGAGAAAAAAATAGCACATGGTAGAGGCAAGAATTATGAACAAAGCTTCATAAATGTGACGTCATTTTTCTTCCTGAAAAAGATGCGATAAATTTCCGGTAGGGAGACGGTAATGAACATTTCGCTCAGTGAATCGGCATGAGGCACAGAGAATTCGTGGCTCAGTCGTATCATTACTGCAGCATTTCACCAACCGCGTCTAATGATCCAGGCGTGCCTGAACGAGGATGCCCAGCAAGCTCCCATGGTGGTGAAATGTCTTTCTTGGATGACGAAAACGAAGTTGAAATATTTTTGTGAAGTTTGGACGTAAATGTACTGTTTGAGGACACACGAGTAGGAATTTGAAGGAATCTTGTGATGCGCAAGGTTTTCTTACTAGAACGTAGCTGTCAGTCCTGTTGGAAATTTCCGCCTCTGTATGACCAGTTTTTCGAGGCGATTTTTTATTGTGAATGAGTCAGCAATATCTTCTCTTGGAGAATGCACGAATGTGCGAATGGCTGATT